>NC_141146.1:120693893-120993893 GCF_053477565.2 Lygodium microphyllum
TCAAAAGAGCTCAAAATAGACTAGTAAGAGAGACCCTATTGAATGTAGATTAAGGGAGGGACTATATTTCAATAACCGTAGGAACTATCCAATGAAATTAACTTGAAGGGAACTTATAAGGTATTCCCTAATGAAAGATGGATGCAAGATTAGGATTCAATAGTATCAACATGACCTTTAGTGATCATGAGGTTTCCATAATAAGTTTGTATTGTAAACATTGCCATGGGCTACAAAGAATAGTAGAGTTGAGACCTTTATGACCAAAGTATTATCTCCCTTTTTTACAACTGACAATGTTGTTAGTAGGAACTTGTGTCAAATAGAATATTCATTAGTTAATGTATGAGGTCCACCTAGAGTATTTTGGAACCTAGTCAAGGTTGATATTAAGAGTATTTTATCCATTGAGATTTGTGATGTGGTTGATGGTAATGATGGATTAAGGTGGTGGCATTAAAGATGCTAGTAAGCATTAATTAGGTCTTGACAAGAAGAGAGCCTAGAATGTGTGTGGTTAAGTGAAACCCCTATGGGGAAAATGGCAATGTGGAATATCAATAGGGCCATCATGCACTCATAGATATCTAGGCTAGTGCAACTTTCATATATTAACAATGGATTCTAGTTTGGTTGTACATCATATGGTAGTTAGTGTGTATCATCTCTTCTAGCCTTTAAAAGATAGAGAATAACTCTGTAATGACTCTTGTGAATTTTAAAAGGTGGGGAATAGCTCCTCAATAAATGCTACTAAATGTGAAGATTGGGTTCTCTCCAAGTAGATAAGAGAAGACACCACTATGGGAAATACACATAAATAGAAACATAGACACAAACAAAAGTGTGTGCATGGACATCCACTACCAATCACAAGTTATTCTTTGTTAGTAGAGGATTGATCCATGATTCATGCTCTAACTATATAGGTTTGGAAAAGTGGCAACTTATTTGGCACACCTTCAAAGTGGGCCTCTAGCACCACTAGTAGGATATTGACACTCAAGGTTAAGTCTACTAGTAGAGAGCCATCCGAGTTTAGTAGGTGAAGATAAGGTCATTTGATTTGTTTTAACACTCATCTACTAGCAGTTTGATCAATACTTGCATTTTTTTCTCAATGAATTGGCAAAGAAGGGATAGCCTAGTTGGCACTTGTGAGAGAGAAAGAGAGATGAAACATCACATACATGGTGCAGGGTTGTAAAGAAGAAGTTGATGGATCAATAATCCACATGTTAGTAAAGAGCATTGAATGTGACGAATGAGTTTGGGGGCAAAGAGAGAGAGAGTGAGAGAGAGAGAGAGAGAGAGAGAGAGAGAGAGAGAGAGAGAGAGAGAGAGAGAGAGAGAGAGAGAGAGAGAGAGAGAGAGAGAGAGAGAGAGAGAGAGAGAGATGAATGTGACCATCAACTATTTTCATGAGCACAAAGGACTGGTCAATAAAAAGTGCAAGAGATAGTTGCATCTAGAGACTAAGGATCCATGTATAGTAAAACTGCATATTTATGCAAGAAAGAGTCAATGCTCAGTAATATTTTTACTCACAGGTTTTGAAATATTCAATGGCGACCACATAATATTGGAGAAATTCTATCCCTTAATGTTACTTTTGCTCTTTATTTATGATAAATAACAAGATTGATGAAGGAGATATTCAGAATAAGCACAAGTCTTGACACCATAAAAATGTCCACAATCTCTCTCTCTCTCTCTCTCTCTCTCTCTCTCTCTCCCAACATGGTTTTGTGTACTCTCATTGTACATTTATGGAGCTTAACTATGCACATGTTAGAGCTATATTGTATAATAATCGTAGTCCTAACTTAGGTTTTGATGGTCAAATGAAGAGATTTAAGGCCTTTAGTAATTCTATACTAATGTAGAATTTGTGGAGCACTATCAATATATCTTTGTGCATTTCATTAATTTATCAAAAATAGCTTCTTGCATAATATCTACTAGGTATTCATACACCTTATGGCTAATCACATCCATATGATGAATTGTGTAGATTGACTAGTAGATAAGCATGACAAATTAGTATGCTTTAACCTAAGTGGAAAGTAAAATGCTAGTTGGACAATTCTTGTCCAACAATAGTTCACACATTTATTATGAAAACTAAGGTTGGAATGGTTTTACACTATCATATTATGTTGGTAAAATGATTAAACCTTCTTTGTGGATAGGTATACTTATACATAAATTGCATGAACATATGTCTACATTATTTTATTGGAAATCACAATTAAATTAGACCAAAAACAAAATAAGAATGCAACAATCCCTCAAATTTTGTTGGTGTGTAGATCAACAATTTTATCAAACTTGTTTTAAGGTATGTATATCTCAATGGTGAACCACTTAGCCCTTATAAGTGCTTCATCGTGGCACTTGAAGGAAATGTAGATGTTAAATATAAGAGAGAAGAATAACCCATAAGGTGGATGAAGGGAGGTATATCTCCTTTTTAGACTTGTCATTAATGGAAATGAATAACCTCTATAGATTTATAAAAAAGAAAAAGAACATGTGATATAGCCACCCTTGCTAGTACCCTTTACCAAAGACTTTAATGTACTTCAATATAGGAAAGTGGGGAGGGGAATCCCCCTAGAATATAAAGTAAATTGAAGATTGAGACAATCTTTACACTTATATCCATAACGTAACTCCTACATCTATATGAATATGGAAACAAGGTCTAGAAACTTCACCCGCCATGAGAAAATATCTAGCTAACAAAAATGTAAGGATAATTGTTCATCATAATCTATATTGTGCTATGGAAAAGTTAAGTGTATTTTATAGTTATAACATGTAATGGATTTTTTTATTAATAGGTAGTAACCAATATTCTCTTGGGTGTGGTGCACCCCCCTAGTGCAAGAAAGAGAGGTACATGCTCTTTCTCCTCAAGTGAAATTTCCTTTTTCACTAAACCAATTAAGAAATAAACATTTTCTTAATGTGTACCCTATGTGTGTAGACACCATATGTTAACAAAGTAGTGAAGTACTTTTTACGAGAGTGGACTATGGTATGCAGTAACAATGTACTAAGGTATTCAATGACACATCAAACTAGATCTTTATTTGTCTATATTCCTTTTACTCGCCAAATGTAAGGATGCTAAGAATTGCTTTACATTAACCTTCCATTCAAAAATAAACTTGATAATTTAGTCATTTAAAACATTCTCTCTTAGACAAAAACGGAATCTAATTCAATAACTAATCCTTGTGAGGAATTGGTTGTCGACTCCTATTAATAGTCCACCTATCATTTCAAAATTTTCCTTAATATTGAGTGACATAAAATGGTGGTTAGCATCTAGATATCAATTAGTTACAAGTTACCTAGAGGGCTTGAGAGAACATATGAATTCTCTATAGTGACCTCTAACTCGCTACTATTAGAAGTAGGGAATCACATTCTTGTATTCTCCTATATAGGAAACTTTGAAAGAACATAGAAAATTCCCTATATGGGCATATAGAACCCTACTATTAGATGTGGAGGATGTAATTCCCTAGTTATATATGGGAAATGGATGCATTCATACATAGCGAATATCAAAGAATTTCCTATATCTCAAAAAATTTACTGTATGAGGATTGATAAAAAGTTGAGAGAGAGAGAGAGAGAGAGAGAGAGAGAGAGAGAGAGAGAGAGAGAGAGATACAGAGAGAGAGAGAGAGAGAGAGAGAGAGAGAGAGAGAGAGAGAGTTGGCAAGTAATACACCATAGGGTATGTGTAGTAGGTTGCTATGTGTAAGTTAACTATAAGAACACCCTAACTATTGGCTATGTGTAGGCTAGGTTAGCCTTTGCCTAATCCAAGAATATGCATATTATAAGTGTATGCTAGAATATGCCAAGCTAGCCCTAACTTGCCAACCATAGGATGTGCTTCATCATCAACTACTTGCCACATCATATTCTATGCTTGGCTTACATAGGAGTGGGGTAGGCTAAAATATTCTTGGCTAGGCTAGGGATAAGCTAGGCTAATTTAGGCTAGAGGTAAGCTCAGCTACTCTAGGATAGACTATGCTTCACTAACCATATGTGAGACATAGATGCACATTAAGTGTATGGCATGTTTTCCCCAATGATGCTAAGCTTGGATGTACTCATCTATAGTAAGTGTGGATAAGGAAAGCCATATTAGGCTAGACTTCACCAAGCTTAAGCTAAGTATAGGCCTGGGCTAACTATAGGGTGAAGCTATGCCAAGCCACTAGGATTAGATATATTTTCCTATGCTAAGAATGGGCAAGGAAGGTTAGGTTAGGCTAGGCCTCACCAAGCTTATGCTTAGACATAGGCTAACTATAGGTAACACTAGTCCACTACGATTGTCTATGCTTGTATATGCTAAGTGTGGGCAATGAAATGCATGTTAAACTAAGCTTTAGTAAGCTTAGGTATACACTAAGTACAGGTCACACTATGCAAAGTTGTTAGGATTTGCTATGCTTCCATATGTTGTGTATGCAAAACCCTCCTACACTTGGCTACACTTGGGGTAAGCTATACCTCGAGTAAGTTACTCATGAATATATGTGTGCATCACATGGGTTCAAAATAAGGGATTTTTAAAATGCCATTTTTATACATTTTTTACATATACAAGGGTGTAATATAAAGGGGTCATTTACATATTGAACTGAAAAGGGTTATGTTTTATTTAAGAAAAAATCACAGATAAGGATATTTATAAATAGGCCTTGAATGCACGTGATGTAGAGGATATACATATAGTAACTTCCCTGAGAGCTATACTAGACTTCACTAAGCTTATGTAAAGCATGGTTGTGTACTAATTATAGCTCAAGCCATGCCAAGCCATACTAATACTATACAAGATTTTGAGTGAATATGTGAATGCTTGACACCCCCTAGTAATTAAAGGCAAAAAGCATGATCTAATAAACAAAATGGGATTGAAATGTAAAAGTTTTGAAGAGGAATTAAATAAACTTGAATAATCTAAGGAGAGTATTTCATCATTTTAAACATATAAGGAATTCAAAGAAGCATTTTACTTATGTTGAGTCATCTAGTTGTTAAAATGATTACATGATTTAATTACTAACTTATCTACTTGGGAGGGTCACTATATGTAGACCATTGATATTAGGTGCATTCAAAGGATATTAGAAAATGCCCTTTTCTTACATGCTATAGGGTAATTAAATGAGCCATTTTTCTTTAAAACACTTACTAATTTTTCCCAAACGGTTTTTAAGAAACCCCTTATTGTCAATATAGTCATAAAATTTTTATTAGATTAAATAACCCTTTTTTAATTGCTTGTGTTACACCTACATATTTTGAGGTGAACCCCCAAGCTTATCTCATTGTCGAGTGTACCATTTGTGCTATTTATTGCTTGAAGAAATGGAAAGAAAAATCATAAGCTTAACAAAGGTATAATTAGCTATATTTACTTTCATGTTTTGTTTATTCTTTGGTATTCATGGTTTGCTATAGTAATTGTTGAGTTTCTATACTCTATTTTTAAATATATTTATCTTCATCTTAATGCAAATATTTATTCTTTTATATTCATGGTTTTGTATAGTAATTGTTGAGTTTATATATTATGTTTTTGAATATATTCATCTTCATCTCAATGCAAATGTTGATGTGGTGAGGGTCATTATCTCCAAACCCTAACCTTGAGGAAGAGAGAGAGAGAATGATGGCTAAGGTAGAGGCCTTCTTTGGGTATCCTCCCACCCTACTCAAGCTATATGAGTATATGATCACCCTCATCCTTCTTGACTACAAACCACTACATAATTCCTACTAACTCTAGTAGTATTAGCTTTGCCTTTCTAAGGTACAAGTGCTCCACAATCCACATAACTTGAGTTGTCCCATGAGAGTAGTAATAGTAGCAATGATGGGTGTACGTTCCATGATCAAGGTTCTTTTGGTGGTGGTCGAAACACCTCTCCATAATAGCATAGAGGGAGATCTCACAACATGAAGAGAGACTAATAGAAGTCTATGAGTATGAAGAGAGAGAGAGGCAAAATAATAGTTGTAAGTGTTTTTTTTAACTAAATGCATTAGTTGAGATCCTCCCCTATGAGAAGAGGAGGTCATGAGATACTTGCAATCTATAGTGAACATAAACTATAGAGATTTATTTTTATGGTTAGAATAGTAGGAGCCAATTGCAATTGAACTGATGGTTGCTGCCATTTATGAGAAGTTCCAAAGTCCCCCACATGTAAGGTCCAAAAACCTACAAGTTGAGAGACAAGCTATAAGCATGGTCATAATAAGCTTTATACATGGATGGACTTGTGGTAATAGGAGTCATCACAAAGTAGCAATGGCATTAAATGATAGTACAAAGTTCCTATATCATTTATTTTATGAAATAATTTAAAATATATTAGTCATTATAAGCTTGAGTTATGCATATATATAGGAGCATCAATGATATGTGATGGTTAGAGAGAATGGGAGTATTGTAGGAGGGGATAATGTAGAGGGCAAAAAACCCAATATTGAGGAGAGTGATAAGGGTGAGGATGAGGATGATCAGAGTAATGAATATGATGATAAAGAGGGTGAGGGTGGTGGTGATAGCTTTTTGAAGAAGATATATGACCTTTGATATATAGTATAGCATGCTAGGTAATTGAAGCCATAATAGATGGCTAAAAAACATGTAAGTATAATCTTTTGTGAATTTTGAGTAATGTAAGCTAGCTTGAGGCATTTGTGCTATGTATTTTTAATTGTTTCAATCTATGTTAATATGTGTAGTCATTTTGTAATATGTGAATATAATTTGTAAAATTGACACCTAAGAGTGTTGAGATTTAGGCAATCACACCTAGTATAGCCTCTTTGAGGAGTAGTCTAGGTAAAGGATATGCAAGCTATCCATAATCCCATAAGCACAAAGTAGGAAAATACCACCTATCCTCAAGCTATAAAGCTTTGTACTTGCCTCTCGTTTTCAATGCAATATGATGGTACTTTTGTCCTTTTAGTTAAGTGTTTTGAGTCATTGTCCAACCACACAATGTGTTTATGAGTCCAAGTCTCAATCTTGCAACCTAATTCACATGTGTGACATTCTACCTTCAACCCTATGTCTTCATGAGTTCACTCTATGCCACCATAGCCATGCTCAAATCCATGAATTTCAACATGGTATTAGAGCCATGGTGAGCATGGCTCATATCCCTTCTCTCATCTTCCAACTCCTCTTCATCATTGCTCAACTCAAGTCCAACTGAAGGTCTCATCTTTCACTTTACCCTTCATGGTAGCCATAGCTTGTAGGACCCTGTCTACTTGGAGCACTCATATCTCTTTCCATAGGCCAAATCTTAGGTAGCTCTCCTCTAGACATCTCTTGATGGGCTCTCTGCACAACTTCTTGTCACATCACTCCTTGAGATTAGGCCATCTGGAGCTCAACATTGGCAAAATTCATGGCCGTTGTCCTGTTTGCACCTACGTGCTATCGTACATCTAGATCCACGCGTGTGTCCTGCTATGATTCACTCTATGCCTATAGGGCATTTGAAACCCATCACATGACCCTCTTGATAAATTTTGAGCCCAAATTCTTTGCTATAGCAGTTGTAATCATAGAAAAACCAGTCAGTGCGAGAAACCATAACTCTCAATTCTCCATCACCAACTTTTTTCAAAGTTTTTTCACTTCATCTTCCCACTAGTTCCAGCACTCTGAAGTTCCTACCACCTAAATCTGAGGTTCCCAGCATCAAATCAAGGAGGGGAAGATTCATTTTTAGAAGATCTTGAAGGATTTTGAAGATTTGAAAGACTCAAGCACAGTGTCTATTGACACTAATCTAGTGCTCTTAGCACTTATGTCTTTCCACACAATCAACTTTTTTGCTACTCAAATCTGATAAATTTGTGCTGATTTGTTGCTACTCTAGACATCCAAAATGGGCAAAGATTCACCAACATGTTGATTTAAAGAAGTCGGATTTCACACCTAGCAAACCTGCATCAAACTCATCCTAATGAAGAAGGACCTATGGGCCATTACCAACTGACAAGAAAAGAAGGCTCAGGATGCAACTCTTGCAGCTACTTGGTAGAAGAATGATAAGAAAGCATATGCCATCATCAAATTGGAGTTGGATGACAATTACATCCATCATATGGATGCTTGTGACATGTCCCATGACACTTGGAATAGATTGGATACTTTGTTTGGTGCATAGTCCAAGTCCTCAAATAATAAGAACAAAGGAAGAAAGGACCATCTATTTTGTGACTTCTGCAAAATGACTAGTCATATTGAGAAGTTTTGCCCACATGGGGGTCCACTAGGGTTTATCGTATGGTACCACGTGAGTGTAAGGGAGGGGGGTTATTTAAGGGAAGGAAGGTACATTTTATAAGGTAAGGTCCCATAAGTAAGGGGCAAAAAAGGGATATTTTCATATATTTCTTGCATGCAGGTGACGTCTCCTTATTACTACTAATGAATCCCCCATGGTTTTGCCATGCCAAAAAGAGGTCTCAAAAGGCCTATATTCTTGCAGTTGTGAAAGAAGAAGAATATCATGGAGCAAAGGAGGAGGAGGAAGAAGAAGAAGGAGAAGAAGAAGCCTCACCATTCCTTCTATTCTCAATTTCCTAATAGACTTTTTTGAAGCCTTGTATAACCTTGCCCTAATGCTTCTCTCATAAGCTTTGTAAACTTCTCATGTAACCTAGCATTACAGCCTCTATACACTTTGTGAGACCCTTGTTATAGCCTTTGGATGTCCACCATATCTTTGGTACCCACACTTACCATTTTTTGCTTTAAAAACCTCTAGTATTTTCCATGTCTATGGGGTGTGCCTACACTTTATAGGTGGTGACTCACTAAAGCCTCTACACACTTTGTGCCTTTCAGTTTTTTATTGAGGAGGGGTGTTGAGATTTAGGCAATCATACCTAGATAGCCTCTTTGAGGAGCAGTTTGGGTAAAGGATATGCAGACTATCTAGAATCACATAAGCACAAAGTAGGAAAATACCACTTATCCTCAAGCTATAAAGCATTGTACTTGCCTCTCATTTTCAATGCAATATGATGGCACTTCTATCCTTTCAGTTAAGTGTCTATGAGTCATTGTCCAACCACACAAGATTGTGTTTATGAGTTCAATTCTCAATCTTGGAACCTATTTCACTTATGTGACATTCTTGTAACGTGTCCCCCTGTCCACTTGTAGGACACGTCTTAGCAGCCCATGGGGAAGAGAGTCTAGAAAGCGCCGCCCGGCACTCCCAAGGAATGTCACGAGGTTTGTGATCTAGGTCCTCCCGAGTCTGCCTCGAAGCAGAAGCATTCGAGCCGTTCCCACTTAGGACCGACCTGAATCAGGGTTTTCCTAATGATCAAGTTCCTAGAAGGTAGTTAGCGTCGAGCCCCAGACGAACTACTTTACGCAGAAACATCAGTGTCGAAGAGGATTTATACTACACTTGGTTCAAGGAGAATGGGAAACGAGAGGGATGCAAAGCTCAACCTCTCTGCCCATAAGGCATAGTCACTACAAGATATAGACCTTATACCGACGTTTAAAGCGACGAAAATACAAACAACAAAATTTGCCCCCGTCGCCGCAAAAAGCATCGTTCTGGACGATGCCATAGAAACGTCGCTATATGTGTCGCTATATTTGCGACGCAACTAGTAAATTTGCGATGCACATAGCGACGCCAATAGCGACACGAGCAGTAAATTTGCAACGCGAATAGCGATGGTAATAGGGAAAAAAAAATTGTGGCAGGGCAGCTTGAGAGCAGCAAGCTGCCCTGCCACATATAGCACTGTGTGCTGTATGAGAACCATACAAAATAGTTTCTGCACTACTGCATACAAAGCACTTGCAAACAAAAAGAATGTATACTGAAATCATAAAACTGATACATGAAATAAATACATGATCGCATAAAATGCGATTGGTACAATCATGAAAGGATATAACTAATACATAGAAAATGTCTACATAGATCAGGCAACTAAAAACTAAAGGTGTGTGAGCTCCAAGGATCCAAGGGAGAGCTACAAATCCTCGTCCCCCGAAAGCTCATCCCTACGGACAAGAAAGATGAGTGACTTACAGGCCCGCCGCGTCTATACAATCGGTCGATCAATGCATTGAGACCGTGCCGCTCTGCATATCGAGTCTCAAGGCCTTGCGGATTGTGATTTGTAATGGAGTGCTGCAAAGAAAACAAAATGCTAACTGTTAGAAACATGATTATCAGTACAAAGAATATTTCAAAAAAACAAACAAGCAAAACAAAAGAGAAACTTACAAAGTCCTCCAAATATGTCCTGTGGCCGTCACTCCCAAGATGATGGACCACTCCGACCTCAAGTCGTGCCCTCGCCGCATCCCACCAACGTCCTAGCGAATCTGTAGCCTCCTCCCTTAGTCAACGCCAGTCGTCTGCATCTAACCACTCGGGCTTTGCAGCCCCACTCTTGATTGCCTTGCGTGCGTCGGATCGTCCATGTGACATGTATGCATGCATGCAATCCATCATCCAGCCTGTAGAGAATCTATCTACTACGGCTGGCACCAGAAACTCCTCATGCAAGGATGCTACTATGTAGTCCTTGATCCCCTCCGGTATGTTCTTCCAATGATCTAGGACGTTGTGCCGAAAAACTTGTTGGCACAACTCTCTCATGCAAGCCATCACCCTCCTCCCCTCATCATTCATGATGATGGCTCTTGACCTACTATCAACCAGGTATCCATAACCCCTAGGAGTCTGCCTAAGATGGGTCCTCTCCCATCTCCGTCCACGCTCCTGGGCATATCCAAGAGACCCCTCTACACCCGGTGTACCGACGGGGGTAACGTCTCTCAGAGTGGCACTCAAACGGGTGTCACCTGTTGACGGCTGCGCAAAAGTCGAAATAACTGGAGTAGACGTCCCCACAGATGTGACAAATCCTGGAGGTGACGCAGCTCCAGCTGAACGACGAGACAGAGACACCACATCCGTGTCTCCACAGCAGCATCCCCCTGATCCCGATGTAGTCCCTCCCTTTGGCCCAAGTCGTGAGCATCGAGATCGTCTACTCGAAGCTGAAGCATCTGATTGCGCTGAAGTAGATCTAGCAGAGCGCCCTGACGAAGAACAAGACAACTCCTGGTCTGCAATCTCTCTAAATCTCGCGAGCTGGTCTGGAGACATGCGTGCCATCATGTCCCAAAACTCCTCATCGCTCATCCCTCAACTCATCCTAAAAATGTCACCTGCACAGATAAAAAATGGTGTTAGAATAATCAATTTAAACTATACAAAGCACAATAATATAAATCATTTTTTAAAAATCCCTCTTAAAATGCATATCTTATGTACCTTGAGTAATACAATTCTCCAAGAATGAAGTATCCTATGGTCCCATGTTAATCTCCTGACACAACTCTGCATACACTAGAAGGTCGATAAACATGTCACCACAAAAGAATGAGTCTGCCTCATTCTCAAAAAATTCTTGGACTCTTGTATTTCCATCATTGTTAGCCGATGCGAGCTCCAAGCTTGCCGCGGCCTCCACCCCTTGTAATATCGACCCCTCTATTTGCATATTTTCTTTATCTATGCCCGGAACATCGCTTTGATCATATACTCTCGCACTTCGAGGAGTTGAAGGTATAACATACCACCATCGAGGTTATCGGGGGTTTGGATAGAAGATTACCTGTTCACAAACACGTACAAAGCGAGTTCAAACCATTGTGACATAAACCATGTTGTATTACAATTAGCAAGCAAATGACTCTATGCACCTATTCACAATGGGCCGGCAACACAAAGGTATCGCGCAAATCCGTCCATTTTTTTTCAGAATCTATTTCGAGAAATCCAAATGGACCTCATCGAACTGTTGCTCCAGCTTCTCCAAGTACCACTTTGAACCATTGCACATCGAATAGTATCATGGAGAAGCTACGGTAATCCACCGTAATAATACTTTGCAAGTTCCCAAAATACTCCATCTCATCCACAACCATGTTCAGATCTGTTGCTTGTCGCCGGCTCTCTTGCTCAAACCTTGCCATGACACCACAGTCCATTGTGGAGCGCATTTTGTCAATACACTCCACGCGAAAATGCCGTCCACGCGACCACACTGCACTATATATTTTGTACTGTACATTGAAACACTCAAATTAGATGTCGCATATAAAATTTAGATACGACATATTCTAAACCCCTCATCATCTTTGGACTACATCCCCTCGAGAACTCCCACTCCTCCATTGTGACCTCTGTTCCTTCGCTGGATGCTGTGGTCAAGGCTCCATGCAACCATCATGTTGACATAAACCGCAGAATCTCCTCCATGCCTTCGGGATATCAAATCGATCGATGACGTGTACTGTGTCGAAATTCAGCTCGCACTTTCTCTCGATCTTGCCTTACAATCTGGTACTTGGCGAGCCAGCTCTCCATGGAGGCATGGTGCAACATACAAAAGCGATTCACCTTCTCTTCCATTGAGGCATCCATTCTTTTTTCTACCCCATTTCCAACCACCACATCTCCAATCAGTCTATCATCGTCCTTCAGCGTCCATAGCGTTTCATTGTCTGGTTCCAATGTTGATAGCCATTGTGAGATATGCACTAATGTCTCTGACACCAACCAACCTTCCGCCATGCTACCTTCTGTCCAAGCTCGTTGTCACACAAAGCCTTTCAGGGTTTTCATGAAGCGCTCTAGGAAGAACATCCATCGTGTATGGACAGGTCCAGCAATCTCCACTTCATCCACAAGATGCACAAGAAGGTGGACTTGTATCGTGAGCGTGCTAGTGGGCAGATATTTCTCAAAGAGACAGATCGTCTCCACTGCTCCTCACCTCGCGGATTCAATAGAGGATGTCTTAATCTCTTTCTGTGAGATCCATTGCACCAAAGTCGAGAATAGAGGTCTGCTCACCTGAGCACTCTCCCAACCTCGGAAAGTCATGCATCGTCCATATGAGAATGGCTCGAATGTTGGCTGACCACCAACCATCACGCCTGCTCATATCTTGCACAGTGACCCCCTCCTCCCACAAAATCTTAAGCTAATCGACTAATGGACGAAGATACATGTCCATATTTTTTACTTTGTAGCAGCCCGGGACGAGCAAGCTAAGGATGAGATGTCCTTTCTTCATAGAAAGCCATGGAGGGATGTTGTAGTTGACAAGCACTATAGGCCACACACTGTAAGAAGTCGAGCGTAGACCGAATGGGTTCACACCATCCATGGCGAGACCGAGCCAAAGATTCCTTGGCTCTCGCGCAAAGCTTGGGAAGGTAGAGTCAATGTGGCTCCATGCACACGAATCCACTAATATTCGTTGAAATCCATCTGTGGACCTATTTTGCACATGCCACATAGTCAAGCTTGCCATGCCAGACGTGCGAAACATGTGGTTTATGCGGGGGATGAGCACAAAGTGTCTGAGAACTTTTTGAGGGATGGTTTTCCCTTGCAAGTCTTGTCGATACCTGTGAGCACCACACTTTGGACATGTCTCTATAGTCTCGTATTCATCTCGAAACAATATGCAATCGTTGATACATGCATGGATGTTATTGTAGTCCATGCCAAGCTTTCGTAAAACATGTCGTGCATCATCACGAGACTTAGGCATGGTATTTGCAGGTGGTAATATATGATATTTCAATAACCTGAAAAAAATCATAAAACACCTTGAAAAAACACAAATGTTTGCAATAATACTGTCAAAAAAAATAATCAATGAAGCCTATGTGCAAGGTACCTGAATAACTCGGTCACACTCGTATCGCTCCAACCGTATTTTGCTTGCACACTTAAGAGTGCAAGCAATGTCTTCAACCGAGATACCCGGCACCCATCATATAATGGTATGGATGCTTCCTCTCTAAGCGGGTCAGATGTCTCGACATCCATGGGAATCAATGCATCGATCATTGCCTCCATCTCAAGCTCCAAGATTGTAGGTAGGTTGGGAAGGTTGTCTGTCTCCTCAGGCATTGACGGTATAGATGGGCCTTGCGAGTGGTGGATTGGCTCCTGCAATCCATCCATCGCACGTCCACGAACTCTTCTAATTGGCCGCAAAGGATGCACTCCCCCTTGGGTCAAGACATCACCCCCCTGGATAGAAAATTTGCCAACAAGACCCAGTATTATTGTGTATGGTTTTCAATTAGCTTGCAAGTACAATGCATTATTAATATTAACTTCAAATTACCGTTTGCTGAAAATCTATAATTGCCTGATCAATGATCTCATATTGAAACTCGCCAAATCGTCGTACGTGTTTTATAGACAATCGGCGTTTTCGTCTAATTACCAACTTGCATTGAGAGCAAGGACATGGGACACACTGATTAAGATATGTCTTGCGATCTTGAACAATAAGACCTTCTTCGTTTTCCATCTTATCTACATTACAGCAAACGAGCCTTAAATTGATAGCTTTATGGAGATGTACGTCAAGTTGCAAGTTGACCATAAATCTTGCATTGTACATAGTAGTTGAGAGATTTATTGATGTTATATCTCGGCCCTGTATCATGCTCAAGGATTTGTTTGTCCCGGTAGATAATTATTCGTTATTGTAAAAAACTACACTAGAGGGCTTTGAGTATAACTAATCCATTTATGAGAATCATTGAGGATCTCTTAGTCTAATAATAAATCAATCTCAACAAAAAGCATCTTAGAAATGTGATTTTTTTGTCCTAAGATCGCGTATTAAAATTAATGCCATCTATGAAATTTATCAACTATAGTAATAAAATTTATTTCAATCAATTCTACTCATAGTCATAAGACCTGAGAGAAAATATCCTATACTCAATTTAAGGGATTCTTCTTCTATAACAATACTTTTGGGTTCATTTTAATGAAGTACCGTAATGACCATTAGCGAGGGTATCATTTTCTTTTAGTCCTTCCGTTGACTAGTTGGCCTGATTTCTAATTTGTTATGCCTATAAAGTTAATACAAAAACAATGAATTATGCATAACACAATTAGATCTCCTACTTGGACATTATGAAGGACATGACCAATTTTAAGCCATCTTAAAGAGTCACCAATGTACATGGCCCATGGCAAAGCACATTGCATACCATTATCGATAAGTCTATTATCGTGCATCTTAAATCTCCTAATTAGACTTTATAAACAGTATGACTAATTTTTAGCCCTCTTAAGGAGTCGATGTAATGGTACCCATAAAAAAAGTAAAGTGGATACCATTACCATAATCATGGATATGCTATCATTCCAATATATGTTATCTTTCTCTTTCTCTCCCTCTCCCTCCCTCTCTTTCTCTTTCTCTCATATTTCCTCTCCCTCTCACAATATATCTTAACACTCTCCAAAAGCAAAAGGGAGAGGGAGAGAGAGAATGCACTCCCTCTCCCTCTCCCTCTCTTTCTCTCCTTCTCTCTCATTTCCTCTCCTAAACAAGCAAAAAAAAAGTGATTTAAACCTTTAATAAGCAAAAGGGAGAGGGAGAGAGAGAATGCACTCTCCCTCCCTCTCCCTCTCCCTCTCCCTCTCCCTCTCTTTCTCTTTCTCTCCCTCTCTCATTTCTTTCCCCTCCCTCTCCCTCTCCCTCTCTTTCTCTCCCACTCTTTCTCTCTCATTTTCTCTCCTAAACAAGCAAAAAAGAAAGTGATTTAAACATTAAACAAGAAAAAGGGAGAGGGAGAGAGAGAATGCACTCTCCCTCCCTCTCCCTCTCCCTCTCTTTCTCTTTCTCTCCCTCTCTCATTTCCTTCCCCTCCCTCTCCCTCTCCCTCTCCCTCTCTTTCTCTCCCTCTCTTTCTCTCTTTCTCTCTCATTTCCTCTCCTAAACAAGCAAAAAATAAAGTGATTTAAACATTAAACAAGCAAAAGGGAGAGGGAGAGAGAGAATGCACTCTCCCTCCCTCTCCCTCTCCCTCTCCCTCTCTTTCTCTTTCTCTCCCTCTCTCATTTCCTCCCCCTCCCTCTCCCTCTCCCTCTCTTTCTCTTTCTCTCTCTCCCTCTCTTTCTCTCTCATTTCCTCTCCTAAACAAGCAAAAAAGAAAGTGATTTAAACCTTAAACAAGCAAAAGAAAGAGAGAGGAGACTCACCGATGAGATATGGCGAGCGTGGGGCGGCTCCTCTTTGCGATGAAGACTCCTCCTCTCCTTCACGAACAATGGCAGCGGCGGCAGCAAGTCTTCTTCCTCTTGTTCTCTCACAATAGTCACTCTCTCCCTCGCTCTCACTCTCAAAACACACAAGCCCCAAACGTGAAATGAAAACCGTGCTCGGTTTCGGCTGCTTTTTTTCCATGTGGAGCGTCACTATTTGCATCGCATTTGCGATACAAATAGCGATGCTATTAGCGACGCCAATAGCAACGCCAATAACGACGCCGCTATCCGCCATCGCTAATCGGCGTTGCTACTAGCTCAAATCCTTGTAGTGAGTCCCATTCCATTCCCCTAAAATAGTATAAATTCAGACTTTAGCTTTCTAGATTCTATGTCATTGTTACCTTGCAGTCACTTTCTTTGAGAAAAGTTCCCGGCCAGCCAGGACCACCCTTCCATAGGATGGACCCATAGTCACATCCACCACACTTTCCTCAGGTTTCTTTAGTTATCTAATTACCTACCACATTTAGTTTGACACGCAAAAACAACTTCTTTAATTAACCAATTAATCACTGGTTCCTTCACGTAACTTCGGCACTGACATAGAAAAACAATGTCAAGCAAGTTCCTTTTCAACATTTGATCTTTATTTATCAGTCTTTCGAATACATCATATAATCCAGCCTGAAGGCTAATCCATAATCCACCCGAAGGCAATTCTATAATCCTCCTGAAGACTATTCCAGCAATCCTTAGGGATCGCTATTCCAAGTTTCTGCCCATTGACTAGTATGCGGGCCTCAAGATCTAATCTCGAGTCACGTCAGCCTCTTGTGTAGGGTTCGGAGGCAAGGGATTTACGGCCAGAGCCCCCCTGGCACCCAAGCATCCTCCTACTCCAAGTAGCACCCACGGAGAGACCTCTTGTGGTGGGTTTAGTCCACGTACTCGGTGCAGCTAACAACCCCCTTGGATAGGGTCAGGCAGACAGTCGGGGGTAACTGATGCTGCCTCTCCCTCTAGGCTTTCAACCTGAAGCAATAGTTATTTTCCAGCATTAGTTCCTTGAGCAAAGAAGAACAAACAGTGCTTCTAAGTATACAAACACAATCATTCCAGTGGTCGTTTGTACGACCAACTGCTAAGGTGTGAATCCTTCTCTCCGAATACATCCAGCATTCAATCCGGGATCAGTTGCCTCTTGGCAAGATCCCAAGGGTTTCGTAAGCTGAGTTTCTTTTTTATCCTCTTTCCTTGGGTTAGGGTTTATACCCTATTAACCCAAATTAACAAATACCTTAGGTTTCCTTACATTTAAGGTCAATAAATCTTGGACAACCTCGTTGTCCTCACTTGATTGGTTAATTGCTTGCTAGGCAATTCATAATTTTCCTAACTTGGCAAATCAGCCCAAGGAAGGGTGATGTAGCAGGATGTCTACTCATCCTCTAGAAAATTAGACTTGTACTTAGAACTCGCCAACCTTGTTCTAAGGAGTGGCAATACTATTGTGATTTAGGCGCAAAACCATGTGACCTTGCAACTTGTTGCACGAGATAAGTGTCGCGCCTAACTTGTGGGATTATTTCTCCCATCACACAGTATCCCTTGGTCAAGAATACCTTTGACCAAGATATAGGGTTGGGGAGTCCTATTGACCCAATCCAACCCTGACCCTACTAGGCTGATAACGCTTTGGCCTTAGGGTTCCTAAATCCATACGGAGGCCTAGTATTTGGTCATTCGATCACTAGGGTGAGAACCTTAGATCGTTCTTGTATAGGCGTTTAGCTAACCCTAACATTTCGTGAATGTGGGTACGACCTTTAGGGTCGAAAGTCTTGACTCGACATCCCAAATGTGATACTAGGCAGAATTTTAACGTAACTTAACCCTACCTAGCACTTGAGGTGATCGTCATGTGCAATCTAATCGCACCTTTATGATTTTCATGTGGGAAACTCAACTATACGTGAATTACTTAGTTGATTTAACTAACCCACGATTAGAGACGATCATCCTTTTTAAAGATACAAATCTTCCTTCTAATTAGCAAGTACATTTTCCTAAAAGATGCAAGAAATTGCAAGATATATGCGAAGTATCATTTCATGCAACTTATGATTTCAAGACTATAAACCTTTTCCTTCAATGCAACTATAAGATTTACAATGATAATTTCTTTCCCTTGCCCTAAACTATAATGATGCAACAGAATCAAAGCTTTAATATTTTCAATGAAGATGCATTCAAACTTAGATACAATGACTCCATGCATGAGCGAATACCATGAGTCCAACATTAAATTAATCCTTTCTTTAGCACTTAACCCGACCTAAAATGCAACCATCTTTGCATGCAATTTGCAAATTTCGTAATTCCTTTCCATGCATTGCGACGATTTGGACATCATTCAATGGGCGTCTAAGATGATCCTCTATATGAACCACGACCGTGAATTTACTTTGTAAGTGCATCATGTGACATAAGCTCTATCCTTCTTAGCACAATATCATCTTCTAAGTTATGCTTTATATGTTCAAGAAGGTTGCAACTACCCTTGTCCACGGGAGTGCAAGCAATTTCAAATATTCAACATGCACTAACTTTGAATAAACGCATTTATAACTTCCCTACAAAAATTAAACATGCCTAATGCATCCTTTCATGCGGAATTAATTTTTAAGAACCTGGGTATTAAGGATTGGAGCGTTGTCCACATGTGTACTCCATTTGGAAGCTCTCGCGTGTGCGCCTCACGACTTCTTCTTAGGAGCCATTTATACAGTGAATTTTGTAGCAGCAAATCCCCCCTTGGGTTACTTCCGCATTCGAATCCTCTTTGTCCAAGGTCTTCTCCTCCACGCAGGACTCAGCCCTTGCAGATACGGTTTTAAGAAAACTCGAAAAGCATGGGTGAATAGGGCTTATAGAGGCCTTTAATGTAAGCTTCCAAAGAAGCTTCCAAGCTTCTTTCAGGACAGAATGAGGTGGGGAAAGAATGATTGGAGAGGAGGAAGATGACGATGAAGACGATTATGATGATGATGGTGGTGAGGATGACGACGCCAGCACAGCCTAGCCGTGGCAGCAGGCAGCGTGGCGGCACCAGCAATGTCACGAGCAGGCTCCACGATTCCTCTCTCCTCCCCTCAAGCTTAAGGGGGAGGTTCTTATAGGCTAAGGTGGGGGGGTAGCCACTCAAGTGGTGGGTTGCATGCCTCCTCCCCATGCCTTCCACCACTCACACAAACTCATACTCCCTCTCACACTCCCTCTCCCCCGCCATGCAACGGCTGAGGGGGAGGGGTTATTTAATAAAATTTGCTAAAAAATGATCCATTATCCCTTTTCCCCTTGGAGGGGTGTTCTCACGTGGAATTACGGGTCTTTAGCCATGGTCTTCCATACACGACGTGGGCTGGTGTTTCTTTGAAGCACGCAAGGCAAGCACTTAGCCAAGGGTCTTTTGTCGCGGGGAGATTATTTTAACTGTTTTTTTCACGGGGTGTGTAGGGTCTAGGGCCGATTAATATTTCATTGCAGAAATATTACATTCTCTTCCCCTTAGAGGAATCGAGATGTCCTCATCTCGAGAAGAGCTGGGGGTATTGTTGGTTGAGAGTACTTTCTTCCATCCCAATGGCATCCTCTTCAGGATAATCTTTCCACTGGATGAGGTATTCTATCAAGGTCCTAGATCTCAAATGCCTCTCCCTAACATCTAAGTCCTTTCAGGCCATAGCTCAAGGACTCCTTGGCTAGGCATTACAATTTGTTGATCATCAAGCACATGACAAGGGTTAGGCATATACTTTTTTAGTAGGCTAATATGGAATACATTTTGAACTTTTAGGTTTTTAGGGAGTTGCAGTCTGTAAGCATTAGGCCCTAGGCACTGGAGAATCTTGTAAGGTCCACAATACCTTGGACTTAGCTTTTTGCATTCACCCAAGGATAAGGAACTCTTCTTTGGATATACACGAATGAAGACCATATCACCTTCAATGAAGGGTCTGTCTTGACGCTTCAAGTCCTCATAAGCCTTCTGTCTATCCTTGGCAGCTTGGATGTCCTGTCTTATTGACTTGATTTGGTCATCCATTTCTTCCAGCATCTGCTTTGAAGCTTCAACCCTGAGGGTTGGATCTGAAAAGTTTAAAGGAGTGCGACAATCGTGCCCATACATTGCTTAAAAAGGGGTCATCTGAATGCTTTGTTGGTAGGAAGCATTGTAGGCAAACTCAACCAGTGGCAAATATTGAATCCACTTTTTGGGTTTGCGACAGCAGTGTGCCCTAAGCATATCCTCAATGACTTGGTTGACTTGTTCTGTTTGCCCATCAGTTTGGGGATTGTAAGCTGTACGGAAATAGAGTTGAGTCCCAATGTGCTCGAAGATAGCCCTCCAGAAGTGTGATGTGAAGAGAGAGTCACGATCACTAATGATTCTTCTGGGTAACCCATGCAATCTGAATATCTCCTTGATAAATAACATTGCGATGTCTGAGGTTTTATAGTTTGTCTTAATAGGGATAAGGTGTGCAACCTTGGTGAGCATATCCACCACGACCAGAATGGAGTTGTATTCTCCCTAAACTTGGGGCAGACCAACAACAAAATCCATACTAATGAATTCCCATTTCATTTCGGGAATGTCAAGTGGTTGCAATTTCCCTGGAATTTTGGCATGTTCGGCCTTAATGCATTGACAAGAAAAACATTACGTGACATATTTGAGAACGTCACCTTTGAGCCTCTCCCAATAATAGCTCTTTCTGACTGCATTGAGGGTCTTGCCATAGCCAGGATGTCCTGAGAAAGGGAGTCGTGGGCTTCCTAAAGTATCTTGTGCTTGAGTGATTGGCTTGCCGATATACATAATCTTGTTCTATAGTAGATAAGTCCATTATTGATAGAGAATTCTTGATACTTTGTTTGTAGCCTCGTGTCTTGATCTTTGATGGGGATCTCCCTTAGCATCCTCTAATAGGTTGGGTCATGGCATGCCTCTTCTCTAGCTAGCTCAAGAATTGGGTTGTTTGGCATGGATACCTTTGTGGCTAGAGATCTTGCTGTTGATGGATCTTGCAAAATCAGAGAATTTAGAAATGCCTTGCGAGACTGAGTGCATCGGCAACTACATTCTCCTTTCCATGCTAGTATTTGATTTCAAAATCATATTCCTCCAGCACTTCTATCCATCGACGTTGCCTCATATTGAGCTCATTCTAGGTAAAAATCCATTTAAGACTCTTGTGGTCCGTTACTAAGGTAAATTTACCCAACAAGTATTGTCTCCAAAGTTTGAGAGCATGTATGATAGCCAAAAGTCCAGATCATGGGTAGCATAGATCCTTTCATGGCTCTTTAGTTTCCTTGAAGTGTATGCTACGAGATGACCTTCTTGCATAAGCACACATCCTAAGGCAAGTGTGCTAGCATCAGTTATCACTTCAAACTTCTTACTAAGATCTGGAAGTTTCAGGATGGGTGCTGATATCAAGCTTTGCTTTAGTTTATCAAAGCTAGACTGTTCAGCAGGTGGCCATACAATTGATACTTGCTTCTTTAGTAGATCAGTCAGAGGCGCTGCAATCAAAGCATAGTTTTTTATAAAGACCCTATACCATCTCTACGTATTTATTTGACACTTGTTGGAGTTGGCCATTCTAGAATGTTCCTGACCTTGGCCGGATCTACTGAAATTCCTTCAGCTGATACAATGAATCCTAAACATTTAATCTGTCGCTTGAAAAATGCACACTTCTTCTTCTTGGCATAAAGCTTGTGGGCTCTCATTATTTCAAAAACAATGCGAAGTTGGGGTGCATGATCTTCTTCCTGTTTGGAGTAGACCAGGGTATCATCAAAGAAGACGAGTATGAAGGCATCAAGATAGGGCCTAAAGATATCCTACATTAGCCTGTTGAAGGTAGCAGGAGCATTTGTCAGCCCAAAGGACATGACTAGGAATTCAAAGTGTCCATACCTTGTGCTGAATGCCGTCTTTGGGATATCTTCTTGCTGATCCTTATCTGATAATATCCAGACCTAAGATCAATCTGAGAGAAGATCTTACCGCTTTGAAGACTGTCAAGAAGTTCATCTATTCTTGGAATGGGGTGTTTGTTCTTAATGGTTGATTGATTCAACCCTCTGTAGTCAATGCATAACCGAAGTGTTCCATCTTTCTTCTTCTGGAACAGCACTGGAGCTCCCCATCGTAAACTGCTAGGACGGATGTAGCCTTAGTCTAACAGTTGCTTGAGTTGCTCCTTTAGCTCAATTGCTTCCAGGATGAACATCCTATATGGTCTCTTTGCGATTGATGCAGCTCCTGGTGCTAGCTTGATTTCGTGATCGGCCTCCCTTTGAGAAGGAAGTTCTGTCAGCTCTTCAGGAAATACGTTTGCGTATTCCTTTGACCATGAAGGTTCTTCCCTAGACTCCTGATTCTGATCTAACTTATTGAGCTTAATCAAATAGATAGGTAGCCCCTTTCTAACTCCTTTCCCAACACTTACAGCCAAGAAAGTCGTTGATAAAAAAAGTCTATTTCATTCATATGGGCATAGCCCTTTCAAGTACATTTATTTGGGAAGGTAGAGCAAGCTGATTGTTACATCAATTTGGGGAGAATAAGGTTGTGTTACATTTAGCTATGGAAATTGAGTAATAATATGGATTGGGGTCATGGATTTTAAGAAATCGATAGGTCATAGGAAGCTTAGGGTATCCTTTCCTTTGATACCCGTTCTTCTCATAACGTCCCAACACCTTGATTCTGTCGGTAGGGATTATTCGAGTCACTTCCTCGTACACATACTTGTTCTGCTTAACCTTTCAACCACTGACATGTAGGGTTGCGTTTGCATGAGCCTCAACAAAGATAAACAGCTTCATGGTCTTTAAGTCCTCCATCCACTTGATTCTCTTCAAGTTGGTCCGAAGGTACGCAAGTTGGTGGGTAGCTATGTAATAAATTCCTGAGTCACCCATCCATCTCCATTCCATGTACAGGGGTGAAGGATTGTAGATGTGGTCTAGGATATTCATCATATCTAGCCTTCGTCGATAATCCAAGGCACGCATCGCGGTCATAAACATAACCTGGAACACCAAGAATTTGTTCCATGCTTCGCGACTCTGCAGGCTAGCATTGATAAGTAAGTAAGGAAATTTTCTTAACATCAACATTTTCTCTACTTCCTCTCATTAAGTTTCCTTGTAAATATTAGATCTCGTTGGTTTGCTCTCATACCAACTGTAACGTGTCCCCCTGTCCACTTGTAGGACACGTCTTAGCATCCCATTGACAAGAGAGTCTACAAAGCGCCGCCCGGCACTCCCAAGGAATGTCACAGGGTTTGTGATCTAGGTCCTCCCGAGTTTGCCACGAAGCAGAAGCATTCCAGTCGTTCCCACTTAGGACCAACTTGAATCAAGGTTTTCCTAATGGTCAAGTTCCTAGAAGGTAGCTAGCGTCGAGCCCTAGATGAAATACTTTACGCAGAAACATCAGGGTCGAAGCGGATTTATACTTTACTTGGTTCAAGGAGAATGGGAAACGAGAGGGATACGAAGCTCAACCTTTCTTCTCGTAAGGCATAGTCCCATTCAGTTCCCCTAAAAAACAGTATAAATCGGGACTCTAGCTTTCTAGATTCTATGTCATTGTTACCTTGCTATCACTTCCTTTGAGAAAAGTTCCCAGCCAATTGGGATCACCCTTCCGTAGGATGGACCAATGGTCACATCCACCGCACTTTCCTCAGGTTGCTTTAGTTATCTAATTACCTACCACATTTAGTTTGATACGCAAAAACAGCTTCTTTAATTAACCAATTAATCACTGGTTCCTTCACATAACTTAGGCACTGTCATAGAAAAACAATGTCAAGCAAGTTCATTTTCAACATTTGATCTTTATTTATCAGTCTTTGGAATACATCATATAATCCAGCTCGAAGGCTAATCCATAATCCACCCAAAAGCAATTCCATAATCTACCCAAATGCTATTCCAGCAATCCTCAGGGATCTTTGTTCCAAGTTTTTGCCCGTTGACTAGTATGCGGGTCTCGAGATCCAATCTCGAGTCACGTCGACCTCTTGTGCAGGGTTCGGAGGCAAGGGATTTATAGCCAGAACCCCCCGTGGCACCCAAGCGTCCTCCTGCTCCAAGTAGCACCGAAGGGTCTGGGCTAACAACCCCCTTGGATAGGGTCAAGTAGACAGTCAGGGGTAACTGATGCTACCTCTCCCTCCAGGCTTTCAACCTAAAGCATTAGTTATTTTCTAGCATAAGTTCCTTGAGCAAAGAAGAATAAACAATGCTTCTAAGTGTACAAACACAATCATTCCAGTGGTCATTTGTATGGCCAACTGTAAAGGTGTGAATCCTTCTCTCCGAATACATCCAGCATTCGATCCGAGATATGTTGCAACTTGGCAAGATCCCAAGGGTTTTGTAAGCTGAGCTGCTTGTTTACCCTCTTTCCTTGGGTTAGGGTTTATACCCTGTTAGGGTTTTATAAGCTGAGTTGCTTGTTTACCCTCTTTCCTTGGGTTAGGGTTTATACCATGTTAACCCAAATTAACAAATACCTTAGGTTTTCTTACATTAAGGTCAATAAATTGTGGACAAGCCCGTTGTCGTCGTATTGGGGTTTGAAGGTCTATCACCATGGTTTAGAGTAGAGGAGGAGTGTGGGATTTAAGGTTTGGAGAAGGAGGAAAGATTGGGGTTTGATAAGATTTGGGTTTTAGAAATGAAGAAGATATCAAGCTTTTTATGTTTATTTAGCATACATGAATGGAATGAAAGACTTTGTCTTGATTACATCAAATGCATATACGGATAATATGCCAATACATTTAGGGATAATCTTAGTTTTAATCCAAATGCATATTTCAAATCCAAGCTCGAATGGTTTTCATTTCATGAACATGGATGGATAACAACTCCAAAATACAAGTGTTTTGATGGTAGACTCAAATACATTCAAGACATAGATCAAAAGCTCATGAAATGCATTGATAAAGCATAAATTTAACTTCAGCCCTGTTTTAAAACAGTAATTTCCAGCCCATAGTCAAACTCCAAAAGTGTACATAATCCCATGAATAAGCTCCTCTAATCATTCACAAGTGAAGCCTTGATGTTAAGAGGTCAATTTCCTCTCTTATTTACAACCACATAGATCACTTCTTTACTTATCAAAATGGACAAGAACAGTGGGCTGCCCTATTTATGACTGGTTTTTTCAGTCCATAACAGCCCATACACCTTCAAAATCTTCCCCTTTTCTTGCTCCAAAGTCACTCAAGTACTTGGGTACAAGACGGGCTTCATTGGACCATGAATATGGTAAAAGAAATGAGAGAAGACGTACATAAGAGCAGGCTGTCATACCAAATGGATGGGTAAGAAGAGATCTCACCTTCCTTGTTTGTATCTCCTTCTTCAGCTCGAGTTTTTGTCATACCATTCATTTTCGTCATACCAAATGGATGGGTAAGAAGAGATCTCACCTTCATACCATTCATTTATGGACTGTCGTACCATTCATTTTTGTCATACCAAATGGATGGGTAAGAAGAGATCTCACCTTCCTTGTTTGTATCTCCTTCTTTAGCTCCAGTTTTCCTTGAGTTTGCATGCTTTGGAGCATGCACCATAGCCCACAGCTCATTCTCCATGTGCCACAGGTATGCAGGCCCATTTTTTGAACTGAAAAATGCAAGCTGCATCCTGCTCAGCTCCCACTTATCATTTTGACCATTTAGGTCACTTACAAGTCATTTTAGTCCATTATTTCAGGTCCCACATGAACCTAGTGGACTTTTGGCAATTTTCTTGATTTCCAACCAAATTTTCCTCTTGAACCAATGTGACTTAGCTTGCAAACTGTCAATTACTTCTAGTGATCAAGTTGTGGGTTCCCACAGACTTAGTTTTTATCAATATATATGGTACAACTGAAAATTGTATGACAATTACAAAAGAACTTATGAAACTAAGTGATATCTAAGTTGGTTGTTGGGTAACAATGACTGAGTTATGTATGAAAATTCCTCATATAAATCCTAATAAAGTTCTTCTGTGATCATAAGAATTGGAATTATATTATGAACAAAAAACATTCTGACATTCACCCCCTCCTAACCTACACATCCTCCAACATGTGCCATTTCACAAAATTTGTAGGTTAAGGAGGGTCTTCTTTTGACATATCTTCATCTTCATCCTCTAAGTCTTCTTCATCTTGCTTGTCTTCAAGTAGATGGCTCATATCCAAGCCATCAAGCTCATAAGTAGAAGACTCTCTTCGTTTGAAGAGCTTGATACGTTTACCGGCTATTGGTACCTTGACCATGGTCCCATCCATTTCAGCCAAAGTATAAGTAGCATTATCATGTATTGCTTTCACCACATATGGTCCAATTGGCTAACTTTCTATGAGCACTATATTGATTGTCTAGGCTGTTCTCTTGAATAGCTCTTCGACGGAGTCAATGATGCTTGTCAAACCTCTTCTTATTCTTCAATCTTGCTACCTTCAGCCTTTCAATGGTTGTCTTGACATCTTGTGGCCTTCTTTCAAGCTACCTTATGCGTAAAATCAACAGCTCTTCTCTATTCATGCCTTCATCCTAAGGCAAGATACTCCATGTGACAATAGACTTCTCAATAGGCATAATAGGTGGCTGCCCATATATCAGTGCAGCCAGCATATAACCTGTTACTGCACTATGGGTAGTTCTATCAGCCCATAATGCGAATGGAAGCATTCTAGGCCATTCTCTCATCTTTCCTCTACAAGATTTCGCCAATGCTTTGAGAATTGGTTGATGACCTCTTTCACTCTTACCATTGCCTTCAGGATTGTAGGCTGATGTAAGAGATAGCTTGATTCCCAATTGAGCAAAGAAATGGTGAGCCTCATCGACATCCAGTTCTCCTCTATCAGCAGTTACTTTGGCAACACAGTCATACCTGCAAAATACTTCTTCAAGTAAAAATCTACAAACGGCTTGAGTAGACTTTGTTGTCAAGGCTTTTCCTTCCACCTGATTTGTGAGATCTTCTCTAGCAAGTACTAGATATCTCATGTTCCAAATTCCTGTAGGCATGGTTACTAAATCAATAACCCATCTTTAGTGAATGGATAAAGGAAAGGTAGGCTGAAGCCCATCTCTATGCTTAACCATAGAGTACATTTGACAAACATGACAAGACTCAACAAAATGCTCAATGTCTTTACACATGTTTTGCCACCAAAATTTCTCTTTTATTTTGGCCAAAGTTCCCCATATGCCTTTATGACCAGCCAATAGGCTTTCATGAAATTCTTGCATGACCTGTCTTTGAGTCTTCTTGTCTCCTAAGACACGAACATGCGCTCTTCCTTTCTTTTTCACATGCCTCCAAAGGTAGCCATCTTTGAGAAAGAAGCCATAAGCTTTTCTCTTGATTCTCTTGAACTCTTCATTAGTCCAATCTTCCTTCTTTGTCATAGTGCTTAGAAATTGGTCAATTTTTAGCCAATCACTTACATAATATTCTTCTTTAAAGTGCAAACAAACTATAACAAAACATTGAGCATGCTATCTTTTGACTGCCCACTGTCCTTCCATGGTTTTTTCTTATTTCTTTGCTGCTGTAAATTTTGTTTCAGCAGCTGAACCTGTTGTACTTATTGTAATTAATGATGTACCTGCATTTTTGACAACTAAACCATCATTAGGTATAGTTGTACTTGTTGTTTTTAGATATGAACCCGCAACTACATCATCATTTTTAGCAAATATAGACTCTGATTTTTTCTCATCCATCATCTCTTCCTCATCCTTATATCTGGCACGCGAAAGCATGTCTGCAAACAACTGGATTATCTCTTCCTACAATATGTTTCAAATCGGGATTCAAGGATTTAATATAGGCTATCCATCTTAGCATAGCTATTTTGGGAGTGGAGCAGTTACCAATCATGCCCAAGAGTGGAAGACAATCTGTTTCAACTATTACATGTACGCCCATGAAGTACTCCCAGTCACATTTCAATGCAGTTACAACTCCCCAAAGTTCTCTTTTAATTTGAGCATACCTTCTTTCACGTTCATTAAGAACCTTCGCTCCAAAGTGAATTGCATATCTATTTCCCTCAAGGTCGTCTTGACGGACTGCCCATCCTATTCCAATAGGACTTGTGTCCACTGTGAGTATGATAGGCTGTCCATTAGAGTAATTAGCCCTCTTTAAGGTGGGGGCAGAAATCAGCAATTTCTTCAATTTTCGAATAGCTTGAGTATGCTCTTTTTCCCATATAAACCTTTGGCCTTTTCTTAGTAGTTGATAAAGATTTTCAGCAACATGAGCGAAATGTGGAATCCAAATAAGATAGAAGACACATGCTCCAATAAATCTTCTCACCTCCGAAACATTTGTGCATACTTCTCACATTTTGCTGATAGCATTAATCTTGGTTGGAGAAGGCTTTCGACCATATGGACCACACATATGCCCTACCACAAGAACATCTTCGACTCCAAAAACAAATTTAGCTCCTGAAAGAGTAAGATGGACTTCTTCCAATTTAGACAAGATTTGAGCACAATCATTAATATGATCGAAAACAAACTTGCGACATCCAAGCTCATGGAGTTCTTCATTCTTCTCATGAACTTCACATCCTTTGATCGGTACATCATCAAGGAAAGGAAGAGTTAGTTGGGGAATATAATCTCTCAATACTTTATGCATGGCATTCATCATGTGAGCTACTGAATTTGTAGCTCCTTGAGGTAGAGTACACATGATGACTAAACCAAGAGGCATCTTCATTGTGGTAATGTCTCGGCTCTCCAAAGCAAGTTGAAATTGGTCATAGCCCAAATATAAATCTCCCATGGAATAAATTTCTCTACCTGCAAAAGCCTCAGCAAATTCATCAACAATTGGCCCCGAACCAACATTTCTAATAGTGACTTTATTGACAGGATGTAAATCTTGAATGAATCGCAAAGATCCATTCTTCTTAGGTACGATAAACCATCGGTTGGAATATGGAGCTGAAGATGGCTCCAATATTCGCATCTTTATCTTTTCATTTAAAAGCTCCAGTAACTTAGGCAAATGAGCGCTTGGTACCGGAATTGGTTTAAGATTCCAAGGAACACGTGGGACCGTGAAGATCACCATTGGTGCCACAACACTTGGATCCGCACAGCCAATTTCCTATGGCTGAAATGAAAAAGCTTTTCCATGTTTCTTTAACATCTGCATGAATATTTTCTTTTCAGCTCTAGCAAGAGAAAAGAGTCTTCACCAATTTTTAGCTCTTGTAAACTTTCAGCTATAAATTGGTGACCAATATCTTTGGGATCACGAAGGCTTGGCTGTTTGGATGCCCTTTCTGCCAGTTCTTCACTTTCGAGAGGTAGAGGAGTAGCCACCGGCTTGATCTTCTTGTCAACTGTCTTATACTTTGTTTCTACTCTTACCTCATCCTTGTTTGGCTGTCCAAAAGCTTATTGATCTACAAATTCTTGAATTATGTCATAAATATCTAATGTGCATACCTGTATGGACTGATTTCCAGCTTGATTTTTTGCATAAACAGCTACATGTATTTCAGCCAATGTATCATTATAAATCAGCCCATGAAATAGCCCTGAAATTTCTTCATTTTTAGCCAAAACATAAATTTGCTTTAGCTCTCATTCCAAATGACATAAATGCTTTCTTTTAACCCTATTCATGGTTGAAAACTGTTTATAACAGCCCACACTATTGGCCGTAAAAACTTGCAAGTTAGCTTTTGGCATAGCCCCCTTTACATGTGGAGGAAAATTTTTATGACATGAAGCACTGCCATAGCCTCCACTTATAGTAGTGCTACCCAAAAACCCTTCAATTCTCGGGCATTAGGAGGTACAGGATGATCTCTCAGTCGATCTCTATTCCGGTGATGATTTACACATACAGTCAAAAATTGGACAGCTTTGTCATTATCCTTACTTCTTATCCGAGCGTATGATGAACCATCATCAAGGGCCTTTGTCTCCAAACGAGACTCAAAAATAAAAGGTTGACCAAGAATGATAGGATAGCTGTAGGAATCTTGAACAAAGAAATGAAATTCATCTTTTACATTACCAATAGTAACTTGTACATAAGGGCATTCCACATAGAGGTCACTAGAGGAGTTATTGGCTGCTTTCATGCACCATCCTGTGTCCACATCTATGGGCCATTTTCCATTCTCGTAGAGACTTCTTGACATGACATTGATTTTCGAGCCATGGTCTATAAGGGCAATGCATGGAGTCTCTTTTTCTCCAATCTTGACAATGGTTTCAGTGGTCGCCCTTGCCCAATGGGTATGGGAGCAGTGACTACTAGGAATAAAATGAGCATCATTTTCTTCTTGCATGTTGTGGAGATGAGCTTCTTTCTTATACATGGGCTGCATAGGCTGTTCTTGTTGCCAAATCCTCCAGTCTTTTCTTCATGCCACTATTACCAAAATTTGGCTCAAGAGGAAGCCCGATTTTGGTTGCATGAATTTTACCATCCTTCCAAAAGACTAATTTTTGCACTTCAGCTTCACAGAATGCACCGCACTCCCTCTTATCATGTTGTAGGCTATCACACCAGATACAGCGTCTTTTGAAGCCTTCTCATACAAGACTTTGGGCAGTTGTCCATCCTCTTTCTTCCACTTTCACATCAAGCCTTTCCACCTTGGAATTAATCTCCATTAGATTAAGATGGAGATCCTGCATGCTCTTAATTAGCTCATCCATGACATCCTTTTTTGGAGGTGGAACAACAGGATTTCTTGGTTGCTTGGCCATAGAGACAAGAGGTCTAGATACAAGAACAGGCTCCTTCATGGATTCAGTTGGTGCAGAGGTAGATCCCCATTTTAGGCGCATCCACTCTCTTCAAGCAATCATATTAACTGCCTCAGTGACATCACTCCAAGCAGTCTTCAATTCCGTCTCAGAGTCACGATCATCAAGCCAATCAATTAGCTTCTCTTGAAGAAAAGGATCCGTAGCCTTTAGAAATAATTCAATCTTCTAGCTTTCCATACCTTGGTGATCATTAGGATCTAGTTGAGCAAATTTGCTTTCAAATTTGCGGTGAAGAGCAGTGGCGGTTAGTCCCTTATTGGGCCTTTCAACCCATTCAGTGAAGACTTTCTTTGTCATGAGGCCAAAATATTCAAGAAAAAATTCTTCTCGAAGAGCCTTCTTGAATGCAGACCATCCCGCATCTTTTTGAAAAAGACCTTGAATTCGGTCGTGGAGGCCATGCACGGCCAAACAAGCAAAGTATCGGCTCCAAGCATGATGAGGAAATCCAAAAAATACCATCTTGTTAGTATAGAGGCGGATAAAAGAGGACACATTTTGCCCATTAAATTGCTTGAGCTCTTGCCCAACTACTTCCAAAGCTTTAATGGCAGCGGCATCATTTCGTTCTTCTTCTTATCTCCGTTGTTGTTGCAGTTGCAAGTGTTGCTGAAATTGCAATTGTTGTTGTTGGCTTTCTTGCATCAGACGAACCAATTGTTGTAAGGCATCTCCTTCCGAACTTGATGATTCTCCCATTGTACTTCCTCTTCTGCGGGCTGACCTTCACGTCGGGTTCACCATTGTTGTTGTGTTGGGGATTGAAGGTCTACCACCAGGGTTTAGATCAGAGGAGGAGTGTGGGATTCAAGGTTTGGAGAAGGAGGAAAGATTGGGGTTTGATAAGATTTGGGTTTTAGAAATGAAGAAGATATCAAGCTTTTTTTGTTTATTTAGCATACATGAATGGAATGAAAGACTTTGTCTTGATTACATCAAATGCATATATGGATAATATGCCAATACACTTAGGGATAATCTCAGTTTTAATCCAAATGCATATTTCAAATGCAAGCTCAAATGGTTTTCATTTCATGAACATGGATGGATAACAACTCCAAGATACAAGTATTTTGATGATAGACTCAAATACATTCAAGACATAGATCAAAAGCTCATCAAATGCATTGATAAAGCATAAATTTAACTTTAGCCCTGTTTTAAAATAGTAATTTCTAGCCCATAATCAAACTCCAAAAGTACACATAATCCCATGAATAAGCTCCTCTAATCATTCACAAGTGAAGCCCTGATGTTAAGAGGTTGATTTCCTCTCTTATAGCCACATAGATCACTTCTTTACTTATCAAAATGGACAAGAACAGTGGGCTACCCTATTTATGACTGGTTTTTTTAGTCCATAACAGCCCATACACCTTCAAAATCCTCCCCTTTGCTTGCCCCAAAGTCACTCAAGTACTTGGGTACAAGACGGGCTTCATTGGACCATGAATATGGTAAAAGAAATGAGAGAATACATACATAAGAGCAGGCTGAATACTTTTTCTCAGGTTTCCCCCTTTTATGGACTGTCATACCATTCATTTTCATCATACCAAATGGACGGGTAAGAAGAGCTCTCACCTTTCTTGTTTGTATCTTCTTCAGCTCCAATTTGCCTTGAGTTTGCATACTTTGGAGCATGCACCATAGCCCACAGCTCATTCTCCATTTGCCATAGGTATGCAGGCCCATATTTTGTGCCGAAAAATGCGGGCTACATCTTGCTCAGCTCCCACTTATCATTTTGAACATTTAGGTCACTTACAAGTCATTTTAGTCCATTATTTCAAGTCCCACATGAACCTAGTGGACTTTTGGCACTTTTCTTGATTTCCAACCATATTTTCCTCTTGAACCAATGTGACTTAGCATGCAAACTGTCAATTACTTCCAGTGATCAAGTTGTGGGTTCCCATAGACTTAATTTTTATCAATATACATGGTACAACTGAAAATTGTATGACAGTTACAAAAGAACTTATGAAACTGTGATATCTAAGTTGGTTGTTGGGTAACAATGACTGAGTTATGTATGAAAATTCCTCATATAAATCCTAATAAAGTTTTTCCGTGATCATAAGAATTCTATGATTTATATTATGAACAGAAAACTTTCTGACACCGTTGTCCTCACTTCATTGGTCAATTGCTTGCTAGGCAATTCATATTTTCCCTAACTTGGCAAATCAGCCCAAGGAAGGGTCATGTAGCAGGATGCCTACTCATCCTTTAGAAAATTAGACTTGTACTTAAAACTCGCCAACCTTGTTCTAAGGAGTGGCAATACTATTTTGATTTTTGCGCAAAACCATGCGGTGTTGCAACTTGTTGCACGAGATAAGTGTCGCACCTAACTTGTGGGATTATTTCTCCCATCACATGGTATCCCTTGGAGCCCCAAGAGGAACACCAAGGAAAAGGGAATTCTCTTGCAAGAAAATCTATCTTGTAACATCAACAAGCTTGTTTATTATGTTTCATATGATCACAATGAAGAAAAGAACACCAGGCACAACAAATCTTCATGCAGCATCATGTAGATCTTCCACAAATTTGATAGAATCAATCATATTCTTCAATATCTTCATAAAATCCATCAATAGAACAAAGAAAGAAAAGGAATACACCATCTTTGAATGGAAATACATCACATAGTATTCATCTTTAATATCTTCATAGTCTTCTCTCTCAATCTCTCACATACAATCACTCTGTTTCAGTAGAATTGACTATCTCTGACTCTCCCTCTCTCTCTCCATCAATAATACATCATATCCTCACTACAATCTCTCAAAATCACTCTCAATAATCCTTCTTAGGTCATGGATACCCCTCCCAAGAGGTATGTCTGATATGAAGAGTCACCAGAGCCACTACAGTGTCCTTTCATAGCTCACTACTGTCACTTCACTCCAGTCTTCACTTGAGTCTTCAGCAGCTACTTCTTTCACTTCTTTCAACTCTTTTGCACTTGTATTCACATCTTTCCAAGGCTAGAAAACTTTCCCAAGCTACACTCTCATCCAACAGAACACATACAGAAGCACACAGAACAGTCACAGAACAGTACCAGAACAGCTACAGTACAGAACAAGACAGAGATAAAACAGAACAGAGACAGAAGCTCTACAGAAGACCTACAGAAGGTCATCAAAACCTCATAACTCATACTCAAACCATTCCAAACTATCAAAAATCACTCAATAATCTTTCAAAAGATCTCAATCATCAATTCATCCCTCCTTACAGACGACAATCAGAACAAAACAGAACAAAACAGAAGCTATACAGAAGGTATACATAACCAATCAGAACCTATCAGAACATTACAGAACCTCATATCTTCACTGATAAACATCATGAACTCAATAAAACCATTCCAACCTATCCAAAACACTCTCAAACCACTTCCAAACCAATCAATCATCTCATAAAATCAACCATTCAGCTCTCAAAAACAACAAAAATCAACCAAAAAACAAGTCATTTCAACACTCAACATCCCTTGGTCAAGAATACCTTTGACCAAGATATAGGGTTTGGGAGTCCTATTGACCCAATCCAACCCTGACCCTACTAGGCCGATAACACTTTGGCCCTAGGGTTCCTAAATCCATACGGAGGCCTAGTATTTGGTCATCCGATCACTAGGGTGAGAACCTTAGATCGTTCTTGCATAGGAGTTCAGCTAACCCTAACATATCATGAATGTGGGTAGGACCTTTAGGGTCGAAAGTCTTGACTTGACATCCCAAATGTGATACTAGGCAGAATTTTAACGTAACTTAACCCTACCTAGCACTTGAGGTGATCGTCATGTGCAATCTAATCGCACCTTTATGATTTTCATGTGGGAAACTCAACTATATGTGAATTACTTAGTTGATTTAACTAACCCACGATTAGAGACGATCATCCTTTTTAAAGATGCAAATCTTCCTTCTAATTAGCAAGTACATTTTCCTAAAAGATGCAAGAAATTGCAAGATATATGCGAAGTATCATTTCATGCAACTTATGATTTCAAGACTATAAACCTTTTCCTTCAATGCAACTATAAGATTTACAATGATAATTTCTTTCCCTTGCCCTAAACTATAATGATGCAACGGAATCAAAGCTTTAATATTTTCAATGCAGATGCATTCAAACTTAGATACAATGACTCCATGCATGAGCGAATACCATGAGTCCAACATTAAATTAATCCTTTCTTTAGCACTTAGCCCGACCTAAAATGCAACCATCTTTGCATGCAATTTGCAAATTTCGTAATTCCTTTCCATGCATTGCGATGATTTGGACATCATTCAATGGGCATCTAAGATGATCCTCTATATGAACCACAACCATGAATTTACTTCGTAAGTGCATCATGTGACATAAGCTCTATCCTTCTTAGCACGATATCATCTTCTAAGTTATGCTTTATATGTTCAAGAAGATTGCAACTACGCTTGTCAAGGGGAGTGCGAGCAATTTCAAATATTCAACATGCACTAACTTTAAATAAATGCATTTATAACTTCCCTACAAAAATTAAACATGCCTAATGCATCCTTTCATGTGGAATTAATTTTTAAGAACCTGGGCATTAAGGATCGGAGCGTTGTCCACACGTGTACTCGGGTTGGAAGCTCCCACGTGTGCGCCTCATGACTTCTGCTTAGGAGCCATTTATGTAGTGAATTTCATAGTAGCAACTCCCCCCTTGGGTTACTTCCGCATTCAAATCCTCTTTGTCCAATGTCTTCTCCTCTGCGCAGGACTCGGCCCTTGTAGATAGGGTTTTAAGAAAACTTGAAAAGCGCGGGTGAATAGGGCTTATGGAGGCCTTTAATGGAAGCTTCCAAGCTTCTGTCAGGATAGAATGACGTGGGGAAAGAATGATTGGAGAGGAGGAAGATGACGACGAAGACAATTATGATGATGATGGTGGTGAGGATGGCGACGCCAGCGCAGCCTGACGGTGGCAGCAGCAGGCGGTGATGATGGTAGTGATAGCGGGCAATGACAGCAGGCGGCAGCAATGGCACGGGCAGGCTTCACAATTCCTCTCTCCTCCCCTCAAGTTAAAGGGGGAGGTTCTTATAGGCTAAGGTTGGGGGGGGTAGCCACCCAAGTGGTGGGCTGCATGCCTCCTCCCCATGCCCTCCACCACTCACACAAACTCATACTCCCTCTCACAATCCCTCTCCCCCGCCATGCAACAGCTGAGGGGGAGGGATTATTTAAAAAAAATGCTAAAATTTGATCCATTATCCCTTTTCCCTTTGGAGGGGTGTTCTCGCGTGGAACTACGGGTCTTTAGGCACGGTCTTCCATACACGACGCGGGCTGGTGTTTTTTTGGAGCACGGGTGTCTTTAGCCACGGTCTCCCATACACGACTTAGCCAAGGGTCTTTTATCATGGGGAGATTATTTTAACTGTTTTTTGTGTGGGGTGTGCAGGGTCTAGGGCTGATTAATATTTCATTGTGAAAATATTACAATTCTACCTTCATTAACCCTATGTCTTCATGACTTCACTCTATGTCTTCAAGCCACCATAGCCATGCTAAGATCCATGCATTTCAACAAAGAGTGTATAAGAAGCATAGAAAAAAAAACAAGGGAGATGTTGGTTATAGAACTATGGCTAAAGCCACACATGTTTGTAACCAACAACCCCTCAAATTTTCTTATATAGAAAACACATTCAAAGTCATGTGAGAAAGAGTGTAAAAATTGTAGAAAAAAGCACATTTAATGGATGTATATCATACTGCATAAATCGCAGATAAACCACGTTTAAATTAGCATAGAATGCTATGGTTATATGACATGATGTAAATGAAATTTCAATAGTAGGTCCTTTGATACTTGATTAATTAAGGAATTAGACATGTCTATAATTTTTTCCCAAGTTCCAAAAATGTGTTAATGTGGTTATTTCAGGGCATAATGCTCTATAGTATCACTTTAATATTTCTAAGTCTTAAGATGTGGATAGATTCTCTACATTATCTTGTACTTAAGACTATTATTGTCAATTAGTCATGTGTGAATAGAAACATTCAAAAATTTCAAGAGAAGGTCACATAAAATGTTAACATAGATATAACTTCATGGATTCAGAGGTAAGGAATAGTTTAATGTTCTTATACTAAGTACCTTTAGAGTAAGAACTCATACGGGAGTAAATGCCAATAACTCCATATTCGGTAACTTGGAAATTTTCCATCAATATGGGAATTGCAAATCAAAATGGTTTTCCTAAATTTTGGGAATTTCTTTAATTTGGAACCTGGTGCAATGGAACATATTATTGCTTATGGTTGTTTCCAAGAGATTGAAAAAAACTCAAAAAGGTAGTGTTAATAGACACCTTAGTTTTAATATTATTGAAAATTTTCACTCAATGAATTCTTCTAGACTTTGTTTGGCCTTCAATACAAACTTTGGAGGAATTTTAAAATTTTTGGGAGATTTTGTATCTTTCTTCATCCAAGAGAGGACAATGTTATCTATTAACTATAGTTTCCCATCGTTCAAGATATTTTTTGTTGCACGTCCAATATTTATCCCAAAAATTCAGATACACCTCTACATTTGTAGCATTTTGATGACTACAAACTGGTGCCCAATATATAATATACAATATTGTATATTGTATATGAATTTGTGCAACACCAAGCCATGTTGGATATAGTGGATCTAAAGGTCTAACAAGCACAAAGTCATCTTTCTTAACATCAAGCATTTGTTCAAATCCATGTTTGGGTCATTTGTTGAAAGGACCACAATAGTGATCATTCAACTCCTCCAATCCAATAAAGTCATATGCATTATCTACATCTATAGTGGTTACATCACTTTGTGTTCTTGGCCAAAAATCTATGAAAAATATATCTTCTTGGACATTTGGAATTTGAAGAGTGTAGATCTAATGTTTCCAATAATCAAGCAGTGGTGCTATAAAGTTGATGAACTCTACTTCAAGTCCTTGTACATTTGACCATATTTTCCAATACTTCAAATAATCTTTAACTCCACTTACTACTTCTCGATGATCCTTAATGTGCTAGAATATGGGCAGCACCATTGGAACATCCTTTGGAAGAGTAGGCTTTCCTGCAAAATCTCTCTTCCATAATTCAATGCTGTCTTCTCTTGGTAACCAGTCTAGGGACTTTGATGCATCTTGTATCGCATGATAGGTGTATCTCCTTGCATATAAAACCAAAATTGAAGAGGCTTTGAGTGACCAACAAGTGTATCTATGGAATCACAGAAGTACCCCTCAATGTATCTATTAAAGTCATGCATTAATGTTAATAAGAAAGGTGTAGGACTTGTCATCTGGCATGATTGAAAATGTTGCATAAGATAAGGGAAAAGTGAAGATCATGCTCATCCTTAGCTTCTCTGAAAATTTGTTGAACATTGCATTAATGTCTTCATGTGTATGACCCACCATGAGAAACCCAAGTTGGATCATCTTAAATGTTTCTCGTGTAAAAAGCAATGATAGATATATAAAGAGAGCAATTTTTAGTCTTTAATCCACAATTATCATGTTGAAGTAGCGAGTTCTCTCGCAACCATTTGAAATGATAATGGCCATCTTGTGGTGTATTATCTTCCATGCATACTTTATTTTGCGCAAGACCTTGATGGTGGTCCAGTTCTTTTTTCAAATTGCGGGCTTTTAGTAGCACGAAGGTTGATTTCATCATTCCATCTACTTGTAAATCACCATTTGCATATGTGTGTAGTCGCTCCAAGTTCTTGAAGCATAAGGATAATGAGGCGATTGTGAAGTTAGGATCGTGAGGCCATAGATGAAGTGAGAAATGTCTATATATGCCTTCTCCATGCCCATGTATAATCATGTGTGTAAAAGAAACTAGTAGTTGAGTAGATCTTTCAATCTCTTTTGATCAAAGTCTTAACCTAGGGATAGTTTTCTTTTGCTAGTCCATCTTATCATGCATGATGCACATGTTTTTCTCTGGATATAATGCTAAGGCCAATTGCCAACTATAGTATGTTTTGAAAAATTTATTACTGTAGCCTGTGACATTGATGCATTTTTAGAAGCACATTTCACTCTTAAAGATATTGTTGTGTGTAATACTATATTTGGAGAATTCGCTTGTCTTTGCTAAGGAAATATGCTTGATCTCTCTATTCCAAATACAATTGAAGGTGGACAATGACATTTTCTTACATCCAATACGTTTCAATGTTGCATTTACTTCTCCCCATATATCTACCTGCTTATAAACATCTAGGATGACCAATTCTGTCTCCCCTGATCCATCTTGCATTGTTCTACAATTATGTGGAATTCGCTTTGCATTCTTCTTGACAGAGTCGCTAAGGATGGATCTTCCCATCTCTGTGTGATTGCAAGTTGCTCTTATTACCCCCATGTTTCCATGCATTTCCCTCCTCGCACTATGCTCAAATTGTTTTCTATAAATGTAAAAATATGTCTTTGGTATTCCATGAATCTCATACCATGCCCTTCCACATACCACTTGTCCATTGAAGATGAAGTTGTATTTCCTTATTCCCACATGATCAATCCAACATGATGACTCACACTTGTCTCATAAACATAGTTTGTGCGGTCTTCAAATTGCAATCCCCAAAACTATTTTACATAATTATTGCATCGTTTCTTTATCAACAAACTAACAGCACTTTTCTTCCAGCAATCAATCATTGAAACCTTTGAAATGGAGTCCATAGAAGCTCTCAAATTTGCACCTTTAGGGGAAAAATATTGAGGCTTTCTATTGACCATAAAATATGATCTTTTCTTAACAAAATTTGATTTTTGTGCAAAAAGAAGAATCTTTATTGGTATCTTCCAGTTTTTGGCACAAGCATCTTGTAGAGATAAATTGCATGTATGATTGTTGTCATAGCAACGGTGTTCCATCATCAAAGGAGACCTATTTAATAGGCCATCTTTCCAAAGTAACCACAATGGAGGCTATCACCTATATATGTTCTTGTGATTTGATCAAGGACTTTATCTACCACCACACCAACATCCTCTTCTCCCAACAATTCAAAGTTTATCACATCATATGGAAAGGCCAATAATAGAACCCCTATCCCAATGCACATCATGCTACCTTCTGTCCATAGCATCACTCTACATTCTCTCCAACTTTCACAAATGCTAAGCACATCAATATCCTCAGAAGGTAGGACATGGTTTGACTCGTAATCATCTCCTTCATCATGAATTGCTATTGAGTTAGAAACAACAATTACATCTTTCTTTCCCCATTTTGCAAAATCACATACAACTTCATGAACCTTCACTGCATCAATTTTTGGGAATGGAAAATACGCTACTACATTTAGACATTTATCAATAGCCACTGAAATATATCCATGTTGAAGTGTTTCTCCATGGCATGTCTCATTTGGTGGCACTCTTCCAAGTGCAACAATGTCATGATCCACAATCTCATGGTTTGCATATAATAACTCCACCTACTCTACCATTGGAGTTTCTCCTTTTGAGATATTATACAAGTATAGGGTTCCCCTCCCCACAGTCTTATTTAATGATAAGATAAACATTAGAGTCAAGCTGAGTTGGATCCCATGCAAGCCTTACTTCTTTAATGTAAAGTGAATCTTTAAAAGGCACAAATACACATGAAACTCTATGCTGATGAGAAAAGAACGCATTTGAAATTCCACGAAGGGGAATTGGTCCTCTTGAAAGTGCCTAAGTCCCACTACTCCACTCTCAAAGAGGGCAACAGTAACAAGCTAGCCCACCACTTCTATGGCCCATATCGGATTTTAAAGAGAGTTGGTGCTTTGGCCTATCGACTAGAACTTCCCTCTACCACCAAAATCCACAATGTGTTTCATGTCAGCCAGCTGAAACCCTTCATGGGCACCTCAGTGGACTATGTGGAAGAACTTCCCGCCATAGATAAAGAAGGCATCACTCAGTATATCTATGAAGCAATCATTGGGCAACTAGATAAGCACATAAGGTCTCAATCCATTAAAGAATACCTCATCAAATGGTAGGGTCTATGCCTAGAAGAAGCCTCTTAGCGCCCACTAGCAACCATTGTCAATGAATTTTCCCACCTCCAAAAGGCCCAATAGACTAAAGACTAGCCAGTTATGCCCCATGTGACTACCATCTGCCTGTAGACTATACACTATTTTAGAACAATTTTGTACTTATCCAAATCTGAGGCATATGCATCCTACATAGGCTAAAATTACTTTTCATAAGCTCCATTTTGGCATGTGGCATGCCCCATTTAGAGTAGCCTATCAATAGTTATGACCCATTTATCTTAGCAAGCCGATCATGGACAACATGATGTCCCTAGTCTTTACCCACCCATTTTTCATTGTCAAATGGTTTAGAGTAGTACTCTACAACCCACCCATCACTCCCCTCCAGTTCTCTTTGTTTTTTAATGCAAAAACTTTCAAAGTGGGGATGGATTGTAATAAGCGAAGTACATACAAACCAAGGGTTAGACACCCAGTCACACTAACTGAGGTATATAAGGTGTAAGAGTCCCAAATTAGGGTAACCAATTATTATCAAGAATATACTCTTCACCTTCATCTTTAGCTTCCATGGCTTCCTCCTCCCTTCTCCCCTCTTTTCCGTCTTCCTTTCTGCTCTTCTAGTCTTCTTTCCTCTTCTTCTTGCTCTCTTTCTATCTCTTCAGCTCCTCTCCTCTCTCCTCTCAGCTTCATTACCCAAAATAAAATTCACTATTATGATATGTGTACAAGTGAGAAAATAGAGATTTTATAATTTGTATGTTGTCACCTCTTAGAAAGAAGAAAATAGTAATGAATTTTCTTAATACAATGAAGTATAAAGTTTCATTGAAAATAAAAAAGCACTGAAATATTAGATAAAATGAGTCCAACATGCATAATACAAAGTATTAATGGAAACATCTTACAGAAAGGGGATAGATTTGACCATATGGCCAAAAATAAACTTTCTCGTCGACTATGTCCTAGACTAAAGAAAAAAAGATTCTTCTTTTATTTTTAGTCGCCCTTGATTTTACTTTATTTTATTAGCTACCCTTTTTGTAAGCAAAAACTTCTTTGTATGTTCTCATCAGGGAAAGATATAGCAAATGGTCAAAACTTGTACTATATCTATTCAATATGAGAACAAGGATATAAATCCTTAATAATGTATATAGGAAAATATTTAGCCACTTGGTCAAAAATCTATTCTATGTATTCCATACCATAACAAATATAAAAATCCTTTTTGATCCCAATAAGAAAAGACATAGTCAAATTATTGAAACCTTCGTTGTATGTATTTCACGTGACAAAAATGATAAAAGTTCATTGTGATCTCCATAGAAAAATATTTAGCGAGACGGTCAAAACCTTAAGCAAAATACATGCAACAAAGATAAAAATTCATTGTGATCTTTATGAGAAAAGATTTAGCACCAGATGGTCAAAATCTCTCTTGCAAGTATTTTATACAAGATTTAGGATTAATATCCTTTGTGATGTTCACAATAAAAGATTTATCCATATGGTCAAAACATATATTATATGTAACCTAGATGATAGTAAGGATAATAATTGTTTGTGATGTCCATAGAATAAGATTTAGCCAAATGGTCAAAACCTCTATTGAATGTATTCCACATGACAAGGATAAATAATCTTTTTGATCTCCCATAAGAAAATATTTGATCAAATTATCAAAATCTTTATTTCATGTATTTTACATGATAACAAGGATAAATATATTTTATGAGAAACATTAATCTCATGCTTAAATGTTGAAACCACAAGGAACTCCAAAGAATAGGAGATTTCATTCCTTGTGACGTGAAGCTATGAAGATTGAGAAAATTTCACCATAATTTGGAAGCTATTTGAGAAGGAAATATAATTTGTATAATTGATAAATATTTATAAATATTATAGTACATACTTATTAAAATATTTAAAGAAAATAAAAAATAGTTACAAAAATAAGATCTAAATATACTCGTATTCCATAACAAGTTACAATAATTAGAATAGTGCAATATATTAAATGATCATTTTCACAAGGTTGATCTTTCCAACAAATCATGACATTTTTCAAAACGGGTTTCTATTCCCCTCCCTTTGTTGCATTTTTACAATTGCAGGTTTGGCATCCCTAATCCTTTGCATTTTTATCTCTGCTCGTATTGCCCCTCTCTTATTGCAAGTTTTGCAGCCCTAATATTTGGCGGTTCTGTCCCCCTCCTCTTTCTTTGAGTACTCTTGACTATTTCACTTTCTCAACTAAAATAGTTTGTGCAATGCAAATTTTGATATGAATCTGGTTATTGTGACCAAAATTGCTTACATCTTCAAATTAGAAGTCTTACTCCAAGGGTTTCAACAATTCTATCGGGCAGTGAATGATCGTCACTCCCCAATAAGTGTGCTTTACTTCACAGGTCATTTCTATTAGGTTTGAACAACATAGATTGCTTACTTCTACTAACTACAATAAGTTTAAAATTCTTCTCTACTTTATTTTCGATTTTGAGTTAAACTACACTGATTTGGTACTAGTGATTCTCCACTTCTTTTCTAATCTCTCCTAATGCATACTCTCTTTTAATCAATTTAGTCCATGTAATGTTTACTAATCACACTACTAATATTTCATATGATTAGTATAGAATGATATTAAGATCAAGCATCATAAGCATTATTAAATAAGAATCATGTATCAAAATTAAATACAATCTTTACTTTATAGCAATGAGATTACACACTTACTCTTGGAAATTCAATGTCTTCTTCTTCTTCATGACTGCTTGATTAATCTCTTAGAGTGCTTGTCTTTTTTTATACCCATTACCTTGCAAAGAATAGCTTCTTTACTGTGAATATGAAAAACATGATTTTGTGCAATGTTGAAAATACTGTCTTTGCTATGAATATGAAATATATGATTTGTGTAATGCTAAAAAAACTATCTTAGATGTAAATATGAAATAAATGATTTGTGCAATGATTTCATCAATAAGTGCTTTCAAATACTAACCTTTATTTCTATTATGTGATGCTATATATCTTCAAGTTTTGTCTCAAGGCTAAATCTAGCCTTATATTTCTTGCAACCTTCACTAATATTAGAGCATTTTATCAAGTTCTTATGTATCGTATTATACTTGACTATATAGTACTCTCTATTATACTATATTTTCATAGTAAGATGATTTTTGTAATATTTGATCATTATATTATTTATGATTTTGCAATAAGCATATGGCCATAAAATACTTACCAATACTCAATAAAGCGTATTATATGGAATGTAATATATGAATTTTCCATAGGATGAAATTTAATATTCTAACAACACATATCATGATCTTTTATCAATCCATAGATTAGAATAGACTAATGGTTATTTTATACAATAAAATTTGAGATTTAGCCATGTGGTCAAATCTTTTCTTGTAATATAAGATGTGATTTATGTTATTTTTTTGAATATACTGTGAAATTTGGCCATGTGGTCAAATATTCACCTTAAGCTATCTCTTGGCCAACAAGGACTCTTGTAGTATCACAATATTTTTCAATAAATCAACCACTTTGTTTATTCTGCCACAAGAATGACATTTCACCATTTGGTCAGATGCTTACTTGCATTATCAACCCTTACTTACTTCCAATAGGGAGAAGACTATTTTCTACTTCGAATTCCTTACTTTCTACAATTTGGCCATGTGGTGAAATCTTATCTTGCAACAAACAAATCACTTTTTTGAGAATTAATCCTAAAAAATTAAGACTAAATCTATGGTGGATTTGATCACACAAATTTTGGGTATGCTAGATTTGGCCGTATGGCAAAATCTTCCAAGACAAACATCTTCTATGTTATCTCCAAAAAGAAAGACCATATTATACTTGGAACCCCTCAATTACCTACTATATTTATAAGAAGTTTGACCATGTTGTCAAAACTTGTCATGCAACATTGAACCACTTTGTTTCCATAAACCATTTGTTTCATTTCAATTTTTCATAACTTCCTATCTATATGGTCATATACAAATGTCATATCATTTTGTCACAAATTAGCCACTTTATCCATTCCACTACAAAATAAAAATTGATCATATGGTCAAATATTTCATTTTGTTATCAATTTTAGCATCCAAGAATCCCCCATTCTTGTTTCATTCGGCCATATGGTCAAATCTAATCTCATACATCTTGCAAACTGTGAGATCACTTTTTTTTTATTCCACTATAAAATAATATGTGGCTATATAGTTAAATCTAATTTCACAACTTGTTGCAACAAATGAACCACTTTCTTCATATGGTTATGAAACTAGATTTGACCATATGGTTAAAACTAGTTTATAAGAATATAGATATCTTGTAAGTTTCAGTATGAGGTCAAATCTCCCCCTTCAAGTGTTTTTTACATTACCTTATGTTGATATCTTTGGGATTTTTTACATAGCCACATTTTTTTATATGTGAATCTCATATCACAATAAACCACATCCTATGTTGAACTAGCCTTTAAAAGCCATTGCAAAGTTTCTAATCTCATAGATCAGTCTTATGACTAAATAGGATTTGACCACATGGCTAAAACCAATGGCAATGTTTCTACAATATGACTTCTTTCAAGGAAAAATTACATGTACAATAATTAAAATGTTAAGTTTGGGCCAAATGGAGTCATGATATTGCTACATAACCACATTGATATATGGGTGGATCTCATATTAGACTAAATCTCATTCTTCGATTAAATAGGATTTGACCACATAGCCAAAAACCTTAACAAAGTTCCTAGAGTACAATCCTTGTATAGGAAGCTTAGATGGAGAAGAAATTCAATGTTAACTTAGGGACAAAATCATCCATGAGATTTTCTATATAACCACAACGATTTTTCACTACATCTCATACCGCACTGACAGTCAACATTTCATTATTGCTTGATCATTTGGTTAAGCTCGTGGCTAAGTCTCACTATTAAGAGAATTTGATCTTTTGAATGACCAAAGTCCATGGCACAATTTCTACTATATGATTCTTGCAAGAAAAACATAATTTTAATTTTTAATATTTCATTTTATGAAAGAGTCCCTTTGGAGTATATTTATCTTGTATTTTTGTAAAGTATTGTGGTGTTGTGTTTTTAATTTTCAACCCATAAATCTTATATATTTATATACATTTTGTGAATTTTGTCTATTTGTAGACCCACTTTTATTTGATAACTTTTTATCTATGTAGAACTATTCAATGGCAAAGAAAGATAGCATATTTGAAAAGGAGACTCAAACTATTGATGGAGTTAGTGGTGATTTTGTGTATCCATGGTATGTGGATGTTTATGATAGTCAAAGAAAAAGGGCTGACGATGTTCTATTATTTACTTTATTAAAGAGTGATATTGCAAATTTTTAGCAAGATGGTGTCATAGAGAAGATAACAGAAGGATGTGATGGAAAAGAAGGAATACCATGTAATCTTGTTAAGATCAAGGGGAAAAATGTAGTATAAAAACTTGATTCTTTGTCATTTCGCTTTGCACGTATTAAAGAGGACAAAGGATACTCTTTGAAAAAATGGGTTGGACCTTATTTGAGGAGGTAAAGGGAACAGAATATATTTTATCAACATTCAAAGATGTCCAAAATAGTGAGCTACTTTTCCTATCAAAAAACTGTGATTGCCCCAACAAAAGAATAAAGCTCTAAGATAAACGAGCAGACTTAATATCTTCATCTTCTTCTCAAGAATAAAATAATACAAAAAAATCCCACAAGATCAAAATCAAAATCACCTCAATAAAGTTCCTTGTCACAAGCTCTAGTTGTTAGTATGGCTGCAAACACTAGTGAGAATGATGCCACTCTACCTTCCATGTTGGAAGTTACACCTGCAAAGCCAACAATTTCTCTTGAGGTCAAGGGCGTAGAAATAATATTTGATTTTCCTAAGATATTTAAGAAAAAGGGAAAGAAGGAAGAATCTAGATTTCACATGTTTGAAAAATTCTTCCCATTTGGTCCAATAACACAATTTTATATTCTTGTTAATAGGTGCTATGAGGCACCTCCTTGGCATGCTTATAGGTCACTATGTTGGGATTATGTGCAGAAGCCAAATATGTCTTTCATAAAGAATCCCATGAATTCAACAACAACAGCATACACTACAAGGATATAGGAGTATAGCGACGGCCATTTGCAATGCAAATAGTGACGGTACTCAAGTGAAAAAAAGCGGGCCAAAACCTGAGCGCGGCATTTTGAATGAAAGAGCGAAAAAGGGAGCAAAAGTGAGATCAAACTACATCTTGCATTTGAGAGGGAGAGAAAGAGAAAGAGAAAAAGAGGGAGAAGGAGAGCATCTCACCGCCGCTGCTCATTTGCGAAGAAGAGGAGGAAGTGCACGGTGGGCGAAGAGGAGCCACTGAATCCATCCTCGAGCCTTTGTAGTGAGTGTATTGTTCCCTCTTATTTTGTTTTTGTTTTTTCTCCTTTTCTTTTGATTGTTTTTGTTAAAAATGATGTGTATTGAGAGAGAAAGAGAGTAAATGAGAGAGGGAGAGGAAGAGAGAAAAAGAAAGAAGAAATGAGAGAGAGAGAGAGGGAAAAAACATGAAACATAATAAAGAAAGAGAGAGGGAGGGAGGGAGAGAGGAGAATGAATGGATAAAAAACAAAGAGAAGGTAAGATCTTCTTCTTTAATTTCTTCTTTTCTTGTTTGTAGTAGTAGTATTAGTAGTAGTTCTTTAATTTCTTCTTTTCTTGTTTGTAGTAGTAGTGGTGGTGGTGGTGGTAGTAGTAGTGGTAGTAGTAGTGGTGGTGGTGGTAGTACTAGTTCTAGTTCTTTAATTTCTTCTTTTCTTGTTTGTAGTAGTAGTAGTAGTAGTAGTAGTAGTAGTAGAGAGAGAGAGAGAGAGAGAATAAACATGAAACATAATAAAGAAAGAGAGAAAGAGAGAGGGAGGGAGGGAGAGAGGAGAATGAATGGATAAAAAATAAAGAGAGGGTAAGATCTTGTTCTTCAACTTCTTTTATTATTTGTAGTAGTAGTAATAGTAGTAGCAGTAGTGGTGGTGGTGGTGATGGTGGTAGTGGTGGTGGTAGTGGTGGTGGTGGTAGTAGTATAGAGAGAGAAAGAGAGAGAGAGGATTTGTTAAAGGTGCATCTTTGGTGTGTTCGAGAAGGCGAGTACTAATAGTAGTAGTGGTAGTAATGGAGAGAGAAAGAGAGAGAGAGAGAGAGAGAGAGAGAGGTTTTGTTTAAGGTGTATTTTGGGTGTGTTCAACGCTTCGGGAAGGTGAGTAGTAGTAGTAGTAGTGGTAGTGGTAGTGGTAGTGGTAGTGGTAGTGGTAGTGGTAGTGGTAGTGGTAGTGGTAGTGGTAGTGGTAGTAGTAGTAGTAGTAGTAGTAGTAGAGAGAGACAAAGAGAGAGAGAGAGAGAGGTTTTATTAAAGGTGCACGCAAAGGAAAAAAGGTGGTGAGGTCCAGTGCAATACCATGGGATGGAAGACATAGGGTAGCTACTCCCTCATCCCCATGCATAGCATATTAGACTTTACATACTATAGGCCTGCCGTCCGTAGGTAGTGATCCGAGAAAATCACAAAAAAATATTTGTCTAACACTTTGTTGATTTTTTAAACATTTGGAGGTTTGAAATAAAGAAAAGGGTGGGAAAAACCTCTTGGAAAATCCAAGAAATCACTGGATTGAAATATTTCATGGACCGGCTTACCAAGGGGAGGTGAAGAGTAAAGATCAATGGAGGAAATCTACGACAACAATGGTCAAAAATGGTAAGCACAAGGACAAGGCAAGGTAAAATGGTTAGTGCAATCAAGGCATATGGCCTCAAAGATATAGTGCCTTTAGTGGAGGCTCAAATCAAAGGTCAACGGATTCGAAAAACATACATCGATAGTGGAGCAGAGGTTTGTGTCATGACAAAAAAGCTTATGCATCAATTAGGCTTAGAAGTAATGGAATCCTCAACCTTTAGGGCAAAGATGGCCAACAATGATGCGGTCACATGTGTGGGTGTAGTGAAAGCTTTGAGAGTTTCTATTTTTGGAATCACTGCAGCAATGGATGTTTATGTGATGCCAATAAAGGGAGAAGGATATCCCCTCATCCTAGGGAGACCTTGGCTTATGGGCATCAAAGCTAGGCAAGATTGGGCAACAGGGGATCTGGAGTTGAGGCCACGTAAGGGGCCACGATCAAAAGGTGGTTTACAACTTGAAGAGTGGGCATCAACAGAACCTTGAACTAGAAACGTCTGTCGATGAGTGGAGCTCAAGTGGATGTTCCTCATCGGTAGAAGAGGAAGAGAGTTCAAGTGGAGAGAGTAATAGCACTCTCGAAGTTATGGGCACTCTCGAAGTTATCACTCTCGAAGTTATGCTTCAAAATTTGATAACTCGAGAACCGGGCACCAGAACAGGGGTATGTAAAAAGGACAAATGGTCAATTCAAAGGGATAAACAGGGCTGTAAAGTCAGATGGGAAGTCCACTGAACGTAGGGTGCGTTCACATAAAAACACAACAAAATAAGAGAATTAAGGAAAACTACAAGGGAACAGCCCCGAGGGTGGGTGGAAAATGGACAAGTGAGTGGGAAGGGACCCCAACAGGGTAAAAGCAAGGCATGGCATAGATGCATGAGCAGGTTGAGGTATATGAAAAAGGATATGCAATGTAGACGCGCAGGGACGCGTCCCCACACTTAAAACCTTAACGGACAGGGTGAACCGAGCAACAGGGACCTAGGACCACATAACAGACCATCCCTAATGTCCCCACACTTAAAACATGAACATCACTGAGAAACAGAAGGTGTAGGGTTAGAAAAACTTGGCCCATATTGTCAAGGATCAAGGTTGATTGTCGATGGCACATCCGGTATTGTTGTCGGCTGTAGGAGGTACCAAGGCATCTCCACAGCACACGTCCTTCATGGCAGGGACCACGCAGCAGCACCCAGGGAGGTAGCTGGTTGAAGGAATCGCATCGAGTCGATGTTGAGGGATATTACACTCAACTCACAGTCACTCAAATGGAATGAAAGAACTCTCACTCGCCCCACGACTAATATCACTCGAGGAAGAAGGATTGAAACCCATATCTCGTACCCGGTTTAGAAATTGACAAGGGAATGGTGCAGAGGGAGTATGCCAGGGTGCATAGTTGATGGTGCAGTAGTGTGTCCAACCCGTTTGGCATAGGTGCAACGAGGAAGGCAAGGGAGCCTTATAGTGCAGTGTACAAAACAGGGTGATGTGTCCTGTGATGATGGTAGAGACCCATCCCGTGGGTGCATAGGGAAACGGGAATATACCTGACTCCAAGTGTTGTAACGTCCCTCAATCTCACCTCTCGGTAATTGATTGAAGAAACTCCAGTCACACTCAATCCACCCTCTGTCTCACGCTCTGCTGATAGATATAGGAGGGCAGTCCTTTCCTGAAACCCATTGATGTAATCCTCACAGTCACTTGTGCAAAGGTTGTATGCCTTGTGCCCATTTGATGGTGCAACTGTGCATCCCGCCCTGTGCCAGCATACGGTGCGAGAAGGAAGGCCAGGGGGCCTTATGGTGTAGTGCACAAAAACAAATGGTGCTTTGTGCATTGAGAGGCCCATCCCGTGCGTGCAACACTTCATTCACACTTCTCACCTCTCATTTGATTTCAAGGGAAAGACAAGTCTCTCGCCCCACCCTCCGTCTCACACTCTGCTGATAGATACAAAAGACAACCCATACTCACTTCCCCATCCGGTTAGGCTGAAAGCTTGCATCACTTGATTGTTTGTCGATAAAGATCGCGTCCTCAGTTGTTGTCATCAGGGTGTTGAAAATGAGGCATACCGAGGGAGGTAGCCATCAAATCAAACGTTGTGTTGGATAGGACATGTCATCTGCTAGAGGACAGTTAGACTCTCTGCAGAAAGACCCAGGACACAGTGTACCAAGGGAGGCAGCTTTGGAACTGGATACTGGGGATATCAATTGATGAATCCACTTTTTGGACAGCTAGGTGTTGCCACCTTTTCCACAGCCAGCTTCTCGCCCAAGGGTGTGTGCCACCTTTTCTTGGTGACAGGGAATTTCTTCCTTTTCTCCCATAACAGTTTTGTGTTTTTTTTTCTTCTTTTCTTTTTTTCTCTTGTTTTTCCCTATTCCCGAGGGTGTTTCCACCTTTTCTCGAAGAATAGGTCGGCATGACAGGGACCTAACTCCTTTTCTCCCATGACTGATATGTATATTTTTCTTTTTGTTTTCTTTCTCTTCGAATTAAGCAAGGGAATGGTAGAAATACCACTTGTCAAAACCCACCTCGCCACTGTCGCTAGCGAAAAATAGAGGATAAGAGATCAAGGCTGGAAGGTGGGGCTAAGGGGAGAGAGGTTTGCGTCCACGTTATCAGGAGTGGCTGAAGAACGGCTATCAGAAGTAGCATCATAAGAAGTACAGTGCCACGCCAACGACGGAAAGGATAAGGTGATTGTGATTGTCAAGATCCCCAAGGAGGAAAGTACTTCTTCATGCGATATCCATTCATCAGGAAGGGATCATCAGAGGCATCAATAGTCTGCACTTGGACAGAGCCATTAGGATTGACAGCAAGTACCTTATATGGGCCCATCCACCATTATTGAAGCTTGCGAGGAAACATGCCAAATCGTGAATCATAGGCTAGGACCAAATCACCTTCTTTGACCTCCGTAAATAGTAGGAACAGAAGGCTCCAGGGATGGTTGGTTTTCGTGTACATTCAGTGGCTAAATGGCGTGCTTGACGACACTTACCACACCAAGTATTTGACCGCATCACATCATTTCCTGCTCCTGCAACGTTGGATATGCTAGCGGTATTCACTTTCAGTGTCTGTAGCTGCTCTGTAATCACATCCATCAACTCCTTTTTTATATTTGCAACTGAGTTGGATAAGTAATCCTTCAAGCTTTCTCCTCCTGAGGTACTGGAAGTAGGGTTTTGAGGAGTCTCTGTAATCACTGCATAAACAGGTTGGGCTGGTACAGAGGGGTCTCTGTTCTGGTTCTGATTCAGAGCTCATGTTTGAACTGTTGGCTGTTGGCTGCAGTTGGTAGGATTCCACTGTTGCTGTGCTGATTTGGCATTGGGAAAATTGGCTGGGTCCATTGTTGTTGTGGTTGAACCATCATTTGAGGCATGGATTGTGGCCAATGTGGATTTGGTGCACTGTACTGTGATACTGGGGGCATCTGTTGGTAGGGGTAAGGGACTGTCCCTGAGACTGCATTTGGTGGGTACATCATTCTTGACATCAGAGGAGGTAGGATTCCTCTTCCTGGATTCATCGCCAATCTAGCTTCCACTTCATCGTACAGTCTTGCACCTTCTGTTGCAGCTTGCAAGGTGGCTGGTCTTTGCAGCTCCACAAACTTACAGACTTTTGGTTGTAATCCTCTGAGAAACACCCCCTTCTGAATGCCATCATCTGGATTATGGTTAGTCGATCTCTTCAGGATGGATTCCATTCATGAGACATAAGCTTCTACTCTTTCTCCAGAGGACTGACTTAAATTCATAAATTCCTCTCGCATCCGCTCTTCAAAACCTTCACGCCTGAATTTAGTGAGAAATGCCAACTTCAAGTCGTCCCATGTGCCAAAAGTTCCTACTACTTGTCTCTCATACCACTGAAACGCCACACCCTTGAAAGTGGCACGAAATATTGCTAACCAATGCTCGGGGGTTCTTGCATTGTTAGCCACACATGCTACCATAAACTCTGCTATATGAAGATCAGGGTCTTCATTGTACTCTCCCTTAAAAAGTGGCAACGGGACTACATTCGCTTGCCTGTCATCAATATTTCCACGACGGATCTGGCTTGGAAGTGGACCTCCAGCAAGAGGAGAAAGGGCTGGATGTGCCACTGGGACTTTTGTAAAGAGTTCCGCAAGGGCGTCAAAGGCGGCCTCTGCTGCGAACTCATTCTCAGCTTTGATTTTTGCTTTCTCTCTTCTCACGCACCTCTGGACTCATTTTAACGCTTGCCTCTTTATTGCGTCATTCATCAAGGGGTTGGCTCCACTCTGTTGTTAGTGCTCCACCGAGGGTTAACAGAAGGCTTCAGTCTCTGGAGGACTCTCTTGCCAACATTTCTTCTACTTCTTCCTTTTCAATGTCTCTGAATTCTGCTTTCATGCCACTGCACAGAGGAAGGTATTCGGTTCTGAAGGTGTCAAAATGCATACGTCTAAGCATTGTGGTGGTGCCATCATCATAGTAATTCCAGCTTCTGATGGTTTCAATAGTGTATGTTGTAAAGAACACTCTGTCTACCAACTTCCAGTGGGTTGCTAATTGAACAAACAGAAGATTATCAGTGCACCAAGCATCCCATGTATCTTGCTGTTGAGCATCCACGAACAAATTCCAACTCTTTTCCTTCTTGTCTTTGTGAACCTCTACAGACCAAGACTCCTGAAGCTTCTTCACAATCTCCCACTTAATGATGTCTAGAAACTTCTCAATGAATGCCAAATCTTCCATGTATGGTCATTCTCTCTGTTTCTACTCTTCAGTTTGTCCCCAAACAGTTTGCCACCAAGATGCAAGTTTCTGCTGCTTCAACAGGAAGAGGAAACTATCCACCACATAGAGCATGCATCATGATGGTGATGTGTTTCCGCCATTGTGGGATGAACTTCTTGTGGAAAGTGGCTTTGATTATGAGAAATTCCAACTCTTCAGTGGAAGAAGGAACTTTACAAACATCCATTGAATTCTTCTCTTCTTGGCAATGCTATTTCCTTCATTTTAAGCCTCTTCTGGTGCTTGTTGATGGCAAGTTTCCCCAGCTGTGCACCAAAAACATGGAGCCCCAAGGAGAACATGAAGGAAAAGGGAATTCTCTTGCAAGAAAATCTATCTTGTAACATCAACAAGATTTTTTATTAAGTTTTATATGATCACAATGAAGAAAAGAACACCAGGCACAACAAATCTTCATGCAGCATCATGTAGATCTCCCACGGATTTGATAGAATCAACCATATCCTTCAATATCTTCATAAAATCCATCAATAGAACAAAGAAAGCAAAGGAATACACCATCTTTGAATGGAAATACATCGCATAGTATTCATCTTCAATGTCTTCATAGTCTTGTCTCTCAATCTCTCATATACAATCACTCTGTTTTAATAAAATTGGCTATCTCTGACTCTCTCTCTCTCTCTCCATCAATCATACATCATCTCCTCACTAAAATCTCTCATAATCACTCACAATAATCCTTCTTAGGTCATGGATATCCCTCCCAAGAGTTATGTCTGATATGAAGAGTGACCAAAGCCACTACAGTGTCCTTTCATAGCTCACCACTGTCACTTCACTCCAGTCTTTACTTGAGTCTTCAGCAGCTAGTTCTTTCACTTCTTTTAGCTCTTTTAAACTTGTATTCACCTCTTTCCAAGGCTAGAAAACTTTTCCAAGCTACACATACATTCTACAAAACACCTACAAAAGGTCTACAGAGCAGTCATAGTACAGTACCAGAACAGAGACAAAAGCTCTACAGAAGATCTACAGAAGGTCATCAAAACCTCATAACTCATACCAAAACCATTCCAAACCATCAAAAATCACTCAATAAGCTTTCAAACAATCTCAAACCCTATCAATCAATACTCCATCCCTCCTTACAGAGAGAAAACAGAACAAAACAGAAGCTCAACAGAACCAATCAGAACATATCAGAACATCATTGGAACTTCACATGTCTACTAATTAACATCTTGAGCTTAATAAAACCATTCCAACCTATCCAAAACACTCTCAAACCACTTTCAAACTAATCAATCATCTCATAAAATCAGCAATTCAGCTCTCAAAAACAACAAAAATCAGCCAAAAAAATAAGTCATTTCAACACTCAACATATCCCCACAATTAATAAGGAAGCGTACTCGCGACCCAGGAAAAAGAGAATACAAGTCCATTCAAAAGCTCAACTTTGATCTTCAATACATCTTCAAAAATAGTCCATCCAACCATGACCCCAACTTATAACATGTATCTGATATAAAAAGACAACGAAAGGAAAACCCTTTATACATTAACACTTCTTATCAAACTGAAAATCTCAACAAACTTGTAAAGGATATAAGAGGTTGCTTCTTCTTCTGCATCATCAGCTTCAACTATCCAACCAGCAACACCATCACCACAATTCTCCAAAAATGTAGCTCGCACAAAAGCCAATCGAAAAGGCAACCACCACGATCTTATTACATAAATTAACCCACAACACAAACACTACACACAACACAACCATCTGAATGACTCCTCCAAAAAGAGAGATTTATCATTAAAAATCATCCACCATACATTGAAAAAGGTATCAATGAAGATGATCCCTCTTGAAAGATTGGTGATTTCGAAAACCATCCATAGATAATAGATCTTCTTTGATAGGCATCAGAAAAGGTAGAATCAAATGGATTATGTTTGGAAAGATAAGCTAAGAGATCCACCCTCAGTTGGTTAGTGCTCTGGACATAGGTAGGGGCTGTATTTTGTCTTTTATTCAGGACCACAGAATCAATCATGGTATGCCAGGAATTATCAGGGCAAGTAGCCACTTTGGAGGAGTAACTCTGAAACATGTCATATATTCGCAACTCCAAATGGTTGACATACAAAACAGCTTGTAAAACCACATCTCCCACATACCAAGCCATATCCACTTCATCTAGAATCAACAAGTCTCCTCGTAGATACATATATGACATCAACATGGTATCAGTCGTGACAGAATCTTCAAACACCATACGGACCACCTCTGTCAGCAACTCAGGAGACCAAGCCCCACTCCAACCATCCTTTGGAAGAGGAAGATCCATTGTGAAAAGCTTCATGTAGAAGGCCAACTTCTATAATTAATAGTGGACAAAGAAAGAATGGTCCGGTGGAACATATTCCTAGAATTACTCAAAAGAAGACCATAGCAAATCCATACGAGATTGCAATCTTTCCACCTTATCTTGGAAGAGAGGACACAAGGTAGCCTGTCTCTGAAGAGCTGCCAAGTCTTGCTGTGAGAGAGAAGGGATCAAGGGAACATGAGGGCTTGGAGGAACAGACCGTGACTTTGCTAGTTGATCTTGCAATTGCTTGATTTGGGAAGCCTTTGATTCCACTGTGTCATTAGCAGTCTGTAAGGCTGAAAGTTTGACATCTAAAAGAGTTTGGAACTCTTGCGCTTCTTTGGACATCCTCTCCTTCTCCTCTGAGAGGCTAGTAACCTCTGATTGAGCCTCTATTAACTGAATCTTCAAAGAAGATATCGCATCTCTTTGGGTTTCAATCAGTTGGGTTTGTTGCTCCATCTGCTTAAACAAATCTGCTAGGGTATCCTTAGCAGAGGCTAACTCGGATGTTGCCTTATGCAACTGGTCCTTAGACTGCATCAATTCTTCATAAAAGGAAGCGTATAGTTGTTGAACACATGCTGTCACTCACAGTTCAATGGAACTCTGAATGTCTTTACATAGGAAAGGAATGGCATCTCCTGATACTAGACTGTTCAGTGAGGGGACTGATATGTCCAACGAACCTTCTCGATGTGCTCTGAACAGGTTATTACATGTGAGATAAGCAGGGAGATCACTGCTAGAGGTATCAAGAATGGGCACGGAAGGAAGAACTGAAGGAGCATTATGTGCTACCCGCTTCAAGCGTTTACGCTGTATGACCAGGGGAGGTGGAGAATACAAATCCTCTATATCAATTGGTTCTGACTCATCTGAAGGTGGAGAAGGAGGTACTAGATCAGATGGAGGAGGTGGAGGCACACTCTTCTGTAAACCTGAGTAGGTCAAGAAGGCAGACAAGTACGATCCATAGGTAACGTTGGTAACATTGCCCCTGGTGACTTTGACGAAATGTTGATCCATCTTAGTGAGTAGGTAAGTGCTCCAATCAATAGCTACTCCTTTTAACACCATCCTTCAAGCTGTAAAGAGCTCTTTGGACAAGTAATGGGATGGCGTTTTTGCAGGCATAAACCTGTCTTGGAGAAATTGACAGACCAACTTCCACATGGGATCACTGATCATGAAAAAGGAAACTCCTGAAGAGTTAATCACCTTCTTAACATCGAGAATTTTCCTGGTCTGTTTTTGTAACAGCTTCAAAATCTCTTCGTTAGAGAAAAGTTGGCGAGTTGTAACAAAGGGTTCACCTTTGGAGGGAAGAGACACAGCCTTCCCGAGGCCTCGAGGTGTCAAAGTCATGGAAGTACCCTGGACCAGTCCCGACTTCTTGTTGTAGGAGGCCAGAAACTCGTCACACATCGATAGATCCTCTGGAAGCAATGGAAAGGAGGCAGCCACAAAAGTCGCGAGTCCCGCCTTCGTGAGAGGCTCAAAAGTGAGTAGGGAAGAGTAATCCCTACTGACTAGTGGGACATACTGGATAGGGGGAGGAGCATGAGGCGCCATTCAGATGGTTACACACACACCACAAACACAGACAAACAAAGAGAATGCCTACAAAGCAACAGACAAAAACCAAGGATAAGATATCAACCAAAACGATAAAACGGGACTCGACCAACTATCCCCAAGCAAACCACAGCCTAGAAAAAATTCGACATGACCTCTACACATGCGACCGAAAGCTTCATGCTATGCAACATGCAAACACCCAAATCCCCGTATCAGGCAATAAAGAGAAAAAAACTATACACCGTACCCTTAACCATAACAAAGAAACTGAACCAAAACATAACAACAACCCATACATATCATGACCACAAATTTGATAATCAGGTTTGACCATGGAGACAACTTCGAAGACTTCGCGTACCCATCCCACGAAACGAGTTCATTAGAAAAGGGAAATAAGTGCAATGAGGGGGAATTAATTTTAATGAAAGGTTCATTTTATGAATTATTAAGAAATGGGTGAATTTTTATTAAGTGATAAACCTTATCAAGAAAACGGCGGTTCCTTCTTAAAATTTTAATTACCAATTATTAGGTTAAAGCGGTGCATTAATCCGAATCCCGGACTTCGATACCCAGACTGGGTCTCTAAATACAAATTCATTTATTAAAAATTAAGGTGATGTGGAGCGTTTTTCTGCTAGCCCGTGCTCTTGTGACAGTTGGTTCATTTTAATTAAAAATATTAAAGTGCCTCTTAAGTGCACTTAGCGCGTGCTAAGTGAACGGCGGGCTAATTTTTATTTTAAAAATGGTGTGTTTGGTGCGAGCGCGCGTGCCATGGTGGTGTTTAGGGTTCATTTTAAAAATTAACTGTGAATTTTGGGGTAGCGAGAAAAAATAAAAAATAAAAAAGGGAAAAATACCTGGTAGTGGGTATATGTGAATGCAATGAATGTGCTTTTCTCAATCCCAAAATGGAAGTCAACAATCCAAAAAGAACCAAGGTATCTAGATGTTTTTCTAGATTTTTCAATTGGTATTTTGAATGAAAAATGATTTTTAAGAATTTAGCATTTAATAAAGTATTTTGACAGCTTAGAAATATGCCAAAAATAAGTAAAAATGTTAATGGAATTTTTACAAAATTTTTGGCAATTAATTTGGATTTTTTAAACCATTTTTAATGTTTTTTTTTTTCATTTTTTGATATTTTTTAAAAGAATTTTTAATTTTAAAATGATCTGAATTTTTTATTTTCTGAAATTTGTAGTTCAAAAAAATAAGCAATTCACTGTAGAAATATTGGAAAATTTTCAAGCTTTTTTTTGTGGAATTTTAAGTGTTTTTTAATGATTTTTTTAATTTTTCAATGTATGTTGAAGGTTTTCGGGTATTGGAATTAAAAATCCGGGAATATACCCAAAAATAAACTGTGTGGCAGCTGCGTATGAACAGCTGGCTGCACACCACCGCACGGACCAGCTAACGTGCGTCCCCGCGCGTGAACATCCACTAGCGGTCTCCCGCACACGTACTCGAGCAATCACACGAACACGAACACATGAACAATCTCAATCACACGAACAGCCACGTGCGTACACACCCTTGTGCAGGTGATCGTGGACTGAAAATGGGAGCTGCGGGGTTCTACGTGTGTCTTGAATGTCTGCTGGTGTTGCTGATTTCAGCGGGTGAAAGGGAGGCGTAAAGGGGGTTTCTGCTGTTGGGTTTCTGCGGGGGAACAGGGGCTTGGGAAGGGTTCTGCGGGTCTGCGAGGGAACAGCGGCTAGGAGGGGTTCTGCGGTTCTACAGGGTAGGATAGGGGGCTTACAAGGGGGTAGGGTGGTTTGGAGTTGAACTTGGGGGGGGAAAGGGGGCTGAGATGGGGGTGGGTGGGGTATTTGTGATTGTAGGGGGGAATGTGTAATGGTGGGGGGGAAGGGAGGCTTAGGTAGGGGGAATGTGGTGGTAGTGGGGTGTGACTGTAGGGCACGTGGAGGAGGCCACCGTGGCAAGAGGCCCAACGGGCGGGGCGCACGAGGGCCATGACGGCGCGGGACAGGGCGTAGGACGCGGGCGTCACGGCGGCACGCCAGGCGAGGGCGAGGCAGTAGGGAGCAAGGCGCCACGAGCAGAAGCATCGGCGGCGTCCAGGGCGCAGGACAGCAGCGAGGGCGCAGGGCAGATGGTGTAGAAGGAGGGGGCGGGCGCTGCAGAAGAGGAGGGGGCGGATGGCATGGAGGAGAGGAGTGAGGGAGGAGAAGAGGATGAAGAAGGGAAAGGAGAGGAGGAGGAGGAGGGGAGGGAGAGGAGCACAGGAGAAGGAGGGGAGGAAGAGGAGGAAGAGGGGAGGGTGAAGGAGATGGAGGGGGGGAGAAGGAGGTGGAGAGGGCACGTAGGGAGAGGTAGAGAGAGAGGTAGTTGGGGGGGGAAGGGGTCAGGGAGAGAGAAGGGTGGGAGTGGGGGGATAGGGAAGGGTGTGGGAGGGGAATGGGCACGAGGGCCCATGGGATGGGGGGTGGGCATAGGGGAATAGGCATGGGGGGTGGATATAGGGGAATGGGCGGGAGCCCATGGGGGGTGGGTAGGATTGAAAGGGCGCTCGGGGACGGTGCGGGAAAGGGTGCCCAGGGATGTGGGTGCGGGCCCATGGGAGGGAATGGGCATAGGGGAATAGACGGGGGCCCTAAAAGAAAGGCGTATCCCCGTCCCGCACGCGTGCACGGGGCGGCGTAAAAAAATTTGCCGTGACAGAATCGAAATAGCGCCAGAATGTCGGGACGGGGCACGCGGACGCTACTGGGGCGCGTGGAGACGAGGCCTTTTCTTGGAACGAGGCCTGCTATGACAGGGAATTTCCTCCTTTTCTCCCATAACAGTTTTGTGTTTTTTTTTCTTCTTTTCTTTTTTTCTTCTTTTCTTTTTTTCTCTTGTTTTTCCCTATTCCAGAGGGTGTTTCCACCTTTTCTTGAAGAACAGGTCGGCATGACAGGGACCTAACTCCTTTTCTCCCATGACCGATATGTATATTTTTCTTTTTGTTTTCTTTCTCTTCGAATTAAGCAAGGGAATGGTAGAAATACCACTTGTCAGAACCCACCTCGCCACTGTCGCTAGTGGAAAATATAGAATAAGAGATCAAGGCTGGAAGGTGGGGCTGAGGGGAGAGAGGGTTGCGTCCACCTTATCAGGAGTGGCTGAAGAATGGCTATCAGAAGTAGCATCATAAGAAGTACACTGCCACGCCAACGAGGGAAAGGATCAGGTGACTGTGATTGTTGAGATCCCCAAGGAGAAAAGTACTTCTTCATGAGATATCCATTGATCAGGAAGGGATCATCAGAGGCATCAATGGTCTGCACTTGGACAGAGACATTAGGATTGACAGTAAGTACCTTATATGGGCCCATCCACCGCTGTTGAAGCTTGCCAGGAAACTTGCCAAATTGTGAATCATAGGCTAGGACCAAATCACCTTCTTTGAACTCCGTAAACAGTAGGAACAGAAGGCTCCAGGGATGGTTGGTTTTCATGTACATTCAGTGGCTAAATGGCCTGCTTGATCACACTTACCACACCAAGTATTTGACCGCATCCCATCTCTTCCTGCTCCTGCAATGTTGGATATGCTAGCGGAATTCACTTTCAGCGTCTGTAGCTGCTCTATAATCACATCCATTAACTCCTTTTTTATATTTGCAACTGAGTTGGATAAGTAATCCTTCAAGCTTTCTCCTCCTAAGGTACTGGAAGTAGGGTTTTGAGGAGTCTCTGTAATCACTGCATAAACAGGTTGGGCTAGTACAGAGGGGTCTCTGTTCTGGTTCTGATTCAGAGCTCATGTTTGAACTGTTGGCTGTTGGCTGCAGTTGGTAGGGTTCCACTGTTGCTGTGCTGATTTGGCATTGGGGAAATTGGCTGGGACCATTGTTGTTGTGGTTGAACCATCATTTGAGGCATGGATTGTGGCCAATGTGGATTTGGTGCACTGTACTGTGATACTGGGGGCATCTGTTGGTAGGGGTAAGGGACTGTCCCTGAGACTACATTTGGTGGGTATATCATTCTTGACATCAGAGGAGGTAGGATTCCTCTTCCTGGATTCATCGCCAATCTAGCTTCCACTTCATCGTACAGTCTTGCACCTTCTGTTGCAGCTTGCAAGGTGGCTGGTCTTTGCAGCTCCACAAACTTACGGACTTTTGGTTGTAATCCTCTGAGAAACACCCCCTTCTGAATGCCATCATCTGGATTATGGTTAGTCCATCTCTTCAGGATGGATTCCATTCATGAGACATAAGCTTCTACTCTTTCTCCAGAGGACTGACTTAAATTCATAAATTCCTCTCGTATCCACTCTTCAAAACCTTCACGCCGGAATTTAGTGAGGAAGGCCAACTTCAGGCCGTCCCATGTGCCAAAAGTTCCTGCTGCTTGTCTCTCATACCACTGAAACGCCGCGCCCTTGAAAGTGGCAGGGAATATTGCTAACCAATGCTCACGGGTTCTGGCATTGTTAGCCACACATGCTACCATAAACTCTGCTATATGAAGATCAGGGTCTTCATTGTACTCTTCCTTAAAAAGTGGCAACGGGACTACATTCGCTTGCATGTCATCAATATTTCCAGGACGGATCTGGCTTGGAAGTGGACCTCCAGCAGGAGGAGGAAGGGCTTGATGTGCCATTGGGACTTCTGTAAAGAGTTCCGCAAGGGCATCAAAGGCGGCCTCTGCTGCAAGCTCGTTCTTAGCTTTGATTTTTGCTTTCTCTCTTCTCACGCACCTCTGGACTCGTTTTAATGCTTGCCTCTTTATTGCGTCATTCATCAGGGGGTTGGCTCCACTCTATTGTTAGTGCTCCACCGAGGGTTAACAGAAGGCTTCAGTCTCTCGAGGAATCTCTTGCCAACCTTTCTTCTACTTCTTCCTTTTCAACGTCTCTGAATTCTGCTTTCATGCCACTACACAGAGGAAGGTATTCGGTTCTGAAGGTGTCAAAATGCATACGTCTAAGCATTGTGGTGGTGCCATCATCATAGTAATGCCAGCTTCTGATGGTTTCAACAGTGTATGTTGTAAAGAACACTCTGTCTACCAACTTCCAGTGGGTTGCTAATTGAACAAACAGAAGATTATCAGTGCACCAAGCATCCCATGTATCTTGTTGTTGAGCATCCACGAACAAATTCCAACTCTTTTCCTTCTTGTCTGTGTGAACCTCTACAGACCAAGACTCCTGAAGCTTCTTCACAATCTCCCACTTGATAATGTCTAGAAACTTCTCAATGAATGCCAAATCTTCCATGTATGGTCATTCTCTCTATTTTTGCTCTTCAGTTTGTTCCCAAACAGTTTGCCACCGAGATGCAAGTTTCTGCTGCTTCAACAGGAAGAGGAAACTGTCCACCACATAGAGCATGCATCATGATGGTGATGTGTTTCCGCCATTGTGGGATGAACTTCTTGTGGAAAGTGGCTTTGATTATGAGAAATTCCAACTCTTTAGTGGAAGAAGGAACTTTACAAACATCCATTGAATTCTTCTCTTCTTGGCAATGCCAATTCCTTCATTTTCAGCCTCTTTTAGTGCTTGTTGATGGCAAGTTTCCCCAGCTACGCACCAAAAACATGGAGCCCCAAGAGGAACACCAAGGAAAAGGAAATTCTCTTGCAAGAAGATCTATCTTGTAACATCAACAAGCTTTTTTATTAAGTTTTATATGATCACAATGAAGAAAAGAACACCAGGCACAACAAATCTTCATGCAACATCATGTAGATCTCCCACGGATTTGATAGAATCAACCATATTCTTCAATATCTTCATAAAATCCATCAATAGAACAAAGAAAGCAAAGGAATACACCATCTTTGAATGGAAATACATCGCATACTATTCATCTTCAATGTCTTCATAGTCTTCTCTCTCAATCTCTCATATACAATCACTGTTTTAATAAAATTGGCTATCTCTGACTCTCTCTCTCTCTCTCTCCATCAATCATACATCATCTCCCCACTAAAATCTCTCATAATCACTCACAATAATCCTTCTTAGGTCGTGGATATCCCTCCCAAGAGGTATGTCTGATATGAAGAGTGACCAGAGCCACTACAGTGTCCTTTCATAGCTCACCACTGTCACTTCACTCCGGTCTTTACTTGAGTCTTCAACAGCCACTTTTTTCACTTCTTTTAGCTCTTTTAAACTTGTATTCACCTCTTTCCAAGGCTAGAAAACTTTCCCAAGCTACACATACATTCTACAAAACACCTACAGAAGGTCTATAGAACAGTCACAGTACAGTACCAGAACAAACACAAAAGCTCTACAGAAGATCTACAGAAAATCATCAAAACCTCATAACTCATACCAAAACCATTCCAAACCATCAAAAATCACTCAATAAGCTTTCAAACAATCTCAAACCCTATCAATAAATACTCCATTCCTCCTTACAGAGAGAAAACAGAACAAAACAAAACAAAACAAAAGCTCAACAGAACCAATCAGAACCAATCAGAACATATCAGAACTTCACATCTCTACTAATTAGCATCATGAGCTTAATAAAACCATTCCAACCTATCCAAAACACTCTCAAACCACTTCGAAACCAATCAATCATCTCATAAAATCAACCATTCAGCTCTCAAAATCATTAAAAATCAGCCAAAAAAATAAGTCATTTCAACACTCAACATATCCCCACACTTAATAAGGAAGCATCCTCGCGACCCAAGAAAAAGAGAATACAAGTTCATTCAAAATCTTAACTTTGATATTCATTACATCTTCAAAAACAATCCATCCAACCACGACCCCAACTTATAACATGTATCTGATATAAAAAGACAACGAAAGGAAAACCCTTTATACATTAACACTTCTTATCAAACTCGAAATCACAACAAACTTGTAAAGAATATAAGAGGTTGCTTCTTCTTCTACATCATCATCTTCAACTATCCAACCAGCAACACCATCACCACAATTCTCCAAAAATGTAGCTCGCATGAAAGTCAATCGAATAGGCAACCACCACGATCTTATTACATAAATTAACCCACAACACAAACACTACACATAACACAACCATCTGAATGACATCTCCAAAAAGAGAGATTTATCATTAAAAATCATCCACCATACATTGGAAAAGGTATCAATGAAGATGATCCCTCTTGAAATATTGGTGATTTGGGAAACGATCCATAGATAAAGATTCATCTACAAATGTCTTAGGAGGATTCTGAAAAAACTGAAGACAGCACATCCTTTCCAACAAGGCAAGGTATCTGCTAGGCAAACAAAGGGCATGAAAGTACAATACATCCAATTGCTGGGAATCAATGCTCACATTGACATTCATGCAAAGTTTTGGAATAGCCTTTTGATCATTATGGGAATGCCTATGCATATACGCCAGGTACCAAGCAAAATGAGCAGTTAAGCGCACAGAAGGATCCAAAGATTGTGAATATTGGTGAGAAAAATGAATATAGTTCTGGTATGCTTGACTGGCAGTTGTCTAATCTCCTGGAATTATTGGCCAGTTTATATGAGGTCCTGTAAGAGAATCATTCGAGCTCCATCCCCTTCTTCTGAAAATCTGATGATCAAACCCGTCATAGTCACTAACTGTAATATTCCCACCCGTGAATATTGACTTTCCACACACCGCGTAAACCTCGTGCAAAGGTTATCCTTCTTGTTGGAAATATCGGCGGTGTAATGAGTGACCTGCACGCGAGAAATGGGGTCCTCTGCATTGGTAAATCAAAACCGAAAGTTCGAAACCGCAAGTCTCACAAAAACACCCTCTTGGGAGGGGCAATTTGAATATTCAAGGTAAATTTTTTTATTTTTATCCCTTTTTCTCCAGCCGATGCACGACTGGAGAAAAGGGAGTGTGGGGGGGATGGGACATGGGAAAGTCGTGGCCTGCATGGGAGGGGGGAACCCATGCAAGGGGGTCACGTGGTGGAGGCCTTCTCTCCCCCCCCATGCCTATAAAAACATCCGTTACGTGCTGAGGAAGGAGGCTGGGGATTACACGTCGCCGTGCTGAGAGGGGGATGCTAGTCGTGCAGAAGGGAAGGCTGCGTGTTGGAGAATCGAAGGAGGAGGAGGCTGCCGTGACCACCGACTGCTGCGCCACCAGAAACGCCGCCAATGCTGCCGTGACCACCGACTGATGCGCCACCAGAAACGCCGCCAAGGACTGCCGTGACCACCGACTGCCGCGCCACCAGAAACGCCGCCAAGGCTGCCACCATACTTCCCTACCATCATCCTAATCACCTCCTCCTTCCTTCGACATTCCCTCCTTCCATCATTGGTCACCCTCTCTTCCACGTGGTTTCCAGAAAGTCAAAAGCCTATTAGAAGCTTCTTAAGAAGATTCTAAAGGGATAAGGTCCATAGGCCTTGTTCCTATGTGCCCTTCCCCGATCTAAAACCGCCGATTAAAGAACCGGGTGCATTAAGCTCCTATTCTTACGCAAGGAGAAGGTATCGACTCCTGACCGTCTCGAAGAGCAAGAGTAAAGGCTAGAGGGAATCTGCGGGGTTCGTAATCACGTCTACAATGGCTCCCAAGAAGACGCAAGGCGCGGCCGCGGAAGGTTCTTCCCCGGACTTACACGTGGATATCACCGCGGAGCCACAAATCCAGGTTCCGTAAATATATTTCCACATGAAGAGATGTTTTAAATACGCTTAACTCCATAGGGAAATTCATACTACGTTATCATTAATTCATGGGTAGTGTTAATAGTACATTCGATAAAATATAGATAAAGGGTCCGTGCATATCATGCATCTATAAAGTTATGAAATGAAAGCACCTAGGCATGTTCAAATTTACCAAGCCAAATTAAAAGGCAATTGAGGAAAATTTGTCTATTTGATCGATTACTAGAATTATTTCATGACATGAAGTGGAGCTATTAACATTTTCAAAATGATGAACATGAGTTGTCTATCCATCGTACGAGCTTAGTATTATGTTGCCTTATCATGCACTTCAAATTAGCAAGCCTAGAACACCTACCGCTTATCATTCTATGGTTGAAGTTATTAAGTGTATTTTTGACTAGTCATGGAAAGAATAAGCATATGTCGCAATTTAGGAAAAATCTTTATTGTAATGGTTCATGGGGAAAAGTTGTTAACACCATAGAAGGTTATCCGAAAAGTAATGGTGGTGTATCAAAAAAATGAATCTATGGATTGGCATGTGGCGTGTGCTTGCAAGAAAGAATATACCAACACTAACTCTACAATAATCTCATTTAACTACGTTGAAGTTATGAAAGGGTTGCATGTTGCACTTTCATCGTGCATAAAATTCATTCATCAAGTGTTGCATTTGGGAAAGGTTGCAGAATTTAAACAAAGCATGAGATTCTAAAGTGTAGATAACAAGGTAGTAGTCATGATTATTTGAAGTAAGTCCTAGTAGGTCCTAAGAAAGTTGGTATCCAGCTTATCATGTATTTTTACTTTACCAATAAAAGATAGAGTGAGTCGCATGTTTACATGTATTGTGGTAGTCGAAACCATTTTTCTTCTTTAGATCTAGTTTATTGTCTCTAGGGAAGGATTCATCCTTGTCGCGAGACAAGCATAGTGAATTATCCAAATCACCTAGCCGCAAAGGATTCGTATGGGCATGGTTCAGTCAATACGATAGATACCCCAAACACTAACTAGGGGATTAGCACGTTAAGGATTCGGCCAAGTTTTCCAATTGTCGCTAAGTCGAAACCTTCATGCCCAATAGTCCTAACCACATTCCCAAAATGTTGAGTTAATTGGATGCTCATGCAAACAATAATCTAGGGTTCCTACCTTAAGGACCAATCACTCAAAATGATGAATCTCGAATTGAGTTGGAACCCTAGGACTAAACGTTGTCGATCTAGTAAAATTAGGGATGGGACAGGTAAAAAGACACCCTAAACCCTACTTCTCGTCTAAAGATAATTCCGTGACCAGAAAATGCCATTCAATAGGTGAAATGATCTCTTGGAATGGAGGCGACACTTGTGCAACTAGTTGCAACGTCGCATAGCCTTGTGGTTTGATCGTAAGAAAGTTTTGCCATTCCTTGGAATGAGGTTGGCAGGTTCTTGCGCAAGTTTAACTTGAAAAGGGATGGGTAGTCATCCTGTTACATCGCCCTCATTAGGGAAAAATTGCCAAGTTAAGGGAAGTTAAGAAATTGCTCGACGCAAATGATTAGTCAATAAATTAAAGCGACATGGTCGCCAGGATCTACTATTAATAAAACCTAAGGTATTGGTTAAGTTGGGTATGACCCTAACCCAAGGAAGATAGGAATCTTGCCAAGTTGCAATTGATTCCGGATCGAATGCGGGACGCATTCGGTGAGAAGGAGTCACTCCTTAACAGTTTGCCAACTAAACGACCACTGGAATTGATTGTGCTTGTAACAGTTTAGAAAGCACTGTTTGCATTGTTTGTTCAAGGAACTAAAGGATGAAAGATATATAAATGCTTCAGGTTGAAGGCCTGAAGGGAGTGGCAGCTCAGTTACCCCAGACTGCCTGCCTGACCCTAACCAAGGGGGTTGTTGACCGCGCCGGGAACGTGGACCGAACCCGCCGCGAGAGGTCTTTCCGTTGAGCTCTACTTGGAGCAGGAGGACGCTTGGGTGCCAGGGGGGGCTCTGGCCGTAAATCCCTCGCCTTCCGGGTCCTGCACAAGAGGCTAACGTGACTCGGGATTGGATCTCGATGCCCGCATACTAGTCTACGGGCAGAAGCTTGGAATAGTGATCCCTAGCAGATTACTGGATAGCCTTCGTGCGGATTATGAACAAGCCTACGGGCGGAACCTCTGTATTTCAAAGATAAAATAATGTTATGATAATAAAGAAGTTGTTTGATATTGTTTTTCTATGTCACGTGATAAGATTACGTGAAGGAACCAGTGCTTAACAGGGCTAATCAAAGAAGCTGTTTGTTATATGTCAAATTAATGTGTTAGGTAATTACATAACTAAAACAAACCGAGGAAAGTGCGGAGGATGGGCCGTGGGTCCGTCCTATGGATGGGTGGTCCCGGTTAGCCGGGAACTTTTCTCAAAGTCCTCGACGAACAGAGGGATGATCAGCATCACCAAAACAAATAACGAGAAAGATGACTTAGAATTACCTATTACCCGATTCACGCTGTTTTAGGGGAACGGAATGGGACTATGCCTTATGGCAGAGAGGTCGAGCCTTGCATCCCTCTCGTTTCCCATTCTCCTTGAACCAAGTGCGGCATGAATCCGCTTCAGACCGGGCGTTTCTGCGTAAAGTAGTTCGATCGGGTCTGACGCTAGCTGCTGTTAGTTAATGACCAAAGACCAAACACGAAAACCTTAATTTCGGTCGATCCTAAGTGGGAAACGGCCAGGACACTTCCGCTACGTGGCAGACGCGGGGAGACCTAGATTGCAAAACCCGTAACATTCCACGGGAGTGCCGGATGGAGTTCTCTAGACAGCCTTTCCGATGGACTGCCAAGACGTGTCCTAGAGGATTCTAGTGGTCACGTTACAGTTGGTATCAGAGCCGACCAACAACGGAATTGTTTTCGTGAGATCTCAATAAAATGAAGTAAAGAAATTGTTGCTGTCCAAACATTTCCTCATCTTCAATACTGTCTTGCAGAACTATGAAGCGTGGAACAAGTTTTTGGTGTTCCGGATCATGTTTATGACTGCAATGCATTCTCCGCATTATAGGCAGAGAATTGAAATGATGAACATCCTGGAGCAGATTTATAATCCATCACCTTTATATATAGAACGAAGATGGACTGGGTCTTCAGGAATCTACTACATAGCTGCCCACCGGTTCGCTTATTTACAAACCAACCTAAAGAGGATCAAGTGGTTGGAAGATTTGAAAGTCGTGAAGCTGTTCATTTTTGTGGAAGCTCACGTAAATTCGACTTTGCATATTCGAGGTCGGAGGGTTGAATTGAACTCATATGTATATGAGGAAGTAACCCGTGTAATTCCAGCTGATAGGATTAAGGTGTTGGGCCGCCATGGAAAGTATGGATTCCAGCGGAAAGGATATCCTGAACTTCCAATGAGTTATCGATTCCTAAAGATTCATGATCGAAAACCCTACTATTACACAGTTCCTGTAGACAAATCCAATACAATGTTGTTCTCCCCAAACTAAATGTAATGACTGGATTATCATCACACAAGATGTTGTATAAGGCTACGCCCATGTAAATATAAATAAGGACTTCTTTTATCAATATCCGATTGTAAATCAGGGTTGTTGCGAAAAGTTAAGTAGCTTCATGATTTACGAGATAGCTGAACTGAAGATAAGCTAATGTCAATTATCATACAATAATGGTAAGAAAACTTTTACTCAGGCACAACCCCAGGTACAGGTTCCAAATTCGCCCCCTACATCAAGTACTACTGTGATCCAGGAGAAGAAGTTCCTCCTCAAACAGATAAAGCCACCCGAGTTTGACGGGAGAGGCAGATTCGTCCAGTCGGATGCTGAGATTTGGATTGAATCTATGGAGGATTACTTCGAAGCAGCTGGTACTGCTCCCACCAATCAGGCCATGCTCGCCAAATTAAAACTCACCGGTGAAGCCAGACTATGGTGGAAACAATGGTGCAGGGATCAAGGGATTTCAGAGGGGTCCGTTACCTGGGAGAAGTTAAAGCAAGCCGTGCAGGGGAGATATTTGCCACCTACATATCGTACACAGAAAATGAATGAGTTCTATGAGCTAAAACAATTAGGACTCACCCTTGACGCATACTACTCTAAATTTGTCTCACTCTTAAAGTATGCGCCACAAATGGACACAACACAGCAGGTGTCCAAATTTTGCGCGGGCTTAAATCCACCTGTAAATACTCGTCTCGAATCTATGCGTCCATCAGATCTTCAGGATGCACTCATTCGAGCGGCACCTATAATTCAGGAAATGCAAGCTAGACCGAGGGGTAACAAGAATTGGTCTTATTGCGACCCGAACAGAGGGGCATTCAAACCCCAAGTTAAGAGAGTTCAAGGCCACAATCAGGGACAAAGGAAGAAAGCAAGGACAAATAACGTCAATAACTTTGTTCCTACTCACAGTAATGGCCGAAACCTCCGATGTTTCCACTGCAATGAGCTCGGTCACTTCAAAAGGCAATGTCCCAAGCTCAGCAAGGGACACTGTCAAGGTGCAGGCCGCGGTCGGGGAGCCGCCACCCGTGGAAGAGGAAGAACTGCCTGCATTACCAATAGGCAAAGATGTGAAGCAGAAGAAGAGGAAGATCTGACTATGGAAGCGGAATTCGAAAGAGCGACAGTCCATGCCGCTCTTCACAAGAAGGGGCCGAATCGCCAGTTCTCGGTAATTCAAACACCATCGGACTATCAAGGTAAAGGTTTCAAAACCTTGATTGATTGTGGCAGTACACATTCCTTTATCTCACCAGCGTGTGCTAAGAGATTAGGAATAGCCACATTAGAAGCACCTACCCTACTTGTGGAATTGGCAAACGGTCGTGAGGTAACTTGTACCAGGCAAACTGCTAAGGAGGAGTTCTATCTGGGAGGAAAGAAAACCTCAGTCAAATTCAGAGTCATGAGTTTAGGTATCCATGAGTGTCTACTCGGGATGGATTGGCTTAAGCCTAATGACGCTCACATCCACTGTGGGAAGGGTCAAGTTTCCTTTCGAAACTCTGAAAAAGAGTTTGTTACGACTCAAGGTGAAGCGGGAGTGCCAAGAATCCAGTTAGCCAAAGTATCGCGGATCATAAAAGGGGCTAGAAAAGGACTACCTGTGTACCTGATCAAACTCAACAAATTAGATCAAAGCCAAAAGTCTCATGAGGGACCCTCTTGGCTAAAGGAATACGTTGACGTATTCCCTAAGGAATTAATTGAACTTCCACCTCCAAGGGAAGTTGATCATGAAATAAGTCTAATACCTGGAGCTGCGCCAATTGCAAAGAGACCTTATAGAATGTCCATTCCGGAAGCTATTGAGTTGAAGGAACAACTCAAGCAACTGTTAAACCAGGGTTACATCCGGCCTAGCAACTCACCATGGGGAGCTCCAGTACTATTCCAGAAAAAGAAAGATGGGACACTTCGACTATGTATTGATTACCGTGGGTTGAATCAATCAACAGTCAAGAATAAGTATCCTATTCCTAGAATAGATGAGCTTCTTGATCGTCTTCAAGGTGCAAAGATCTTCTCCAAAATTGATCTCAGGTCAGGTTACTATCAAATCAGGATCAAGGATGAAGATATTCCAAAAACGGCCTTCAATACAAGATATGGGCACTTCGAATTCTTGGTTATGTCATTCGGGCTTACAAATGCACCTGCCACCTTCAATAGATTAATGCAAGATATTTTTAGACCATATCTTGATGATTTCGTGCTTGTCTTCTTCGATGACACTTTAGTCTATTCTAAACAGGAAGAAGATCATGAATCTCAACTTCGGATTGTCCTTGAGACAATGAGGTCTCATAAGCTATATGCAAAAATGAAGAAGTGTGCATTCTTCAAGCGTCAGATTGAATATCTGGGATTCATAGTATCATCAGAAGGGATATCAGTAGACCCAGCCAAAGTCAGAGATGTGCTTGAATGGCCAATACCAGTATCCGTCAAAGAAATACGCAGTTTTCTTGGCCTGACAGTATGGTATAGGGTCTTTATCAAAAACTATGCTTTGATTGCAGCACCCCTTACCGACTTACTAAAGAAGCAGACTTCTATTACATGGTCAACTCCCGAGCAAAATAGCTTCGATCAATTGAAGCAATGTTTGATATCAGCACCTATTCTGAAACTTCCTGACCTCAATAAGGAGTTCGAGGTAGTAACTGATGCCAGCATTCTTGCCTTGGGGTGTGTACTTATGCAGGAAGGTCATCCAGTAGCATATTCTTCAAGGAAATTGAAGAGTCATGAAAAGAATTATGCCACGCATGATCTGGAGTTATTAGCTGTCATCCATGCTCTAAAGCTTTGGAGACATTACCTGTTGGGTAACAGGTTTACTCTAGTAACCGATCATAAGAGTCTCAAATGGATTTTTACCCAGAACGAGCTCAACATGAGGCAACGTCGATGGATTGAAGTATTGGAGGAGTATGATTTTGAAATCAAGTATCGACCAGGGAAAGAGAATGTAGTTGCTGATGCACTCAGTCGCAAGGCATTCCTAAATTCCCTAATCTTGCAGAATCCATCAACGGCCAGATCTCTGGCTACAAAGGTATCTATGCCAAGCAACCCTATACTCGAACTAGCTAGAGAGGAAGCATGCCATGATTTGGCCTACCAAACCATGATAAAAGAAATATCTACCAAGGAGCAGAATCTGAAGTCACAAGCTAAGTATCGGGAATTTTCCATTGATAATGGACTTGTCTATTACAGAACAAGGCTATGTATACCAACAAGCCAGTCACTTAAGCAGAAGATATTATGGGAAGCTCATGATTCCCCTTTCGCAGGACATCCTGGCTATGCAAAAACTCTTAATGCAGTTAGGAAGAGCTACCATTGGGAGAGGCTCAAAGGTGACGTTCTCAAATATGTCACTGAATGTTTGTCTTGCCAACGTATCAAGGCTGAACATGTCATGATGCCAGGAAAATTGCAACCACTTGATATTCCCCAGATGAAATGGGAATTCATCAGTATGGATTTTGTGGTGGGCTTACCCCAAGTCCAAGGAGGATACAACTCCATTATGGTTGTAGTTGACATGCTTACTAAGGTTGTACACCTGATTCCAGTAAAGACAAACTATAAAGCCTCCGACATTGCAAGAGTGTTTATCAAGGAGATATTCAAGTTACATGGGTTACCTAGAAGGATCATTAGCGATCGAGATTCTCTCTTCACTTCACACTTCTAGAGAGCTATCTTTGAAGCTATTGGAACTCAACTCTGTTTTAGCACCGCCTACCATCCCCAAACGGATGGACAAACAGAGCGAGTAAATCAAATCATTGAGGATATGCTTAGGGCTTACTGCTGTCGAGAGCCGAAGAGGTGGATTCAGTACTTGCCGTTAGTGGAATTTGCCTACAATGCTTCTTACCAGCAGAGCATTCAAATGACCCCTTTCCAGGCATTGTATGGTCATGATTGTCGAAGTCCCCTAAATTTTTCTGATCCTACCCTGAGAGTGGAAGCTTCAAGACAAATGTTGGAGGACATGGATGACCAAATAAGGTCAATAAGACAAGACATACAAGCAGCCAAAGATAGACAAAAGGCATATGCGGATTTGAAACGCCAAGAGAGGGTCTTCGGAGAAGGAGACATGGTCTTCATTCGTGTACGGCCGAAAAAGAGTTCTCTATCTCTAGGACAATGCAAGAAGCTAAGTCCAAGGTATTGTGGGCCGTATAAAATCCTCAAATGCCTGGGACCCAATGCTTATAAATTGCAGCTTCCGGATAACCTAAAAGTTCACAATGTATTCCATATTAGTCTCTTAAAAAAATATGTGCCCAACCCTAATCATGTACTCGATGACCAACAAATTGTAATGCCTAGTCAAGGAGTCCTTGAACTAAGACCGGAAAAGATTTTAGATGTTAGGGAGAGACGGTTGAGATCTAGAACCTTGAAAGAATGCCTTGTCCAGTGGAAAGATTATCCCGAAGAGGATGCTACCTGGATGGATGAAAGCTCTCTCTATCTTCAATATCCCCAGTTTATCTCGAGATGAGGACATCTCGATTCTTCTAAGGGGGAGAGAATGTAATATTCCCACCCGTGAATATTGACTTCCCACACACCACGTAAACCTCGAGCAAAGGTTATCCTTCTTGTTGCAATTATCGGCGGTGTAATGAGTGACTTGCACGCGAGAAATGGGGTCCTCCGCATTGGTAAATCAAAACCGAAAGTTCGAAACCACAAGTCTCACAAAAACACCCTCTTGGGAGGGGCAATTTGAATATTCAATGCAATTTTTTTTATTTTTATCCCTTTTTCTCCAGCCGATGCACGACTGGAGAAAAGGGAGTGTGGGGGGGATGGGACATGGGAAAGTCGTGGCCTGCATGGGAGGGGGGAACCCATGCAAGGGGGTCACGTGGTGGAGGCCTTCTCTCCCCCCCCCATGCCTATAAAAACATCCGTTACGTGCTGAGGAAGGAGGCTGGGGATTACACGTTGCCGTGCTGAGAGGGGGATGCTAGTCGTGCAGAAGGGAAGGCTGCGTGTTGGAGAATCGAAGGAGGAGGAGGCTGCCGTGACCACCGACTGCTGCGCCACCAGAAACGCCGCCAATGCTGCCGTGACCACCGACTGATGCGCCACCAAAAACGCCGCCAAGGACTGCCGTGACCATCGACTGCCGCGCCACCAGAAACGCCGCCAAGGCTGCCACCATACTTCCCTACCATCATCCTAATCACCTCCTCCTTCCTTCGACATTCCCTCCTTCCATCATTGGTCACCCTCTCTTCCACGTGGTTTCCAGAAAGTCAAAAGCCTATTAGAAGCTTCTTAAGAAGATTCTAAAGGGATAAGGTCCATAGGCCTTGTTCCTATGTGCCCTTCCCCGATCTAAAACCGCCGATTAAAGAACCGGGTGCATTAAGCTCCTATTCTTACGCGAGGAGAAGGTATCGACTCCTCACCGTCTCGAAGAGCAAGAGTAAAGGCTAGAGGGAATCTGCGGGGTCCGTAATCACGTCTACAATGGCTCCCAAGAAGACGCAAGGCGCGGCCGCGGAAGGTTCTTCCCTGGACTTACACGTGGATATCACCGCGGAGCCACAAATCCAGGTTCCGTAAATATATTTCCACATGAAGAGATGTTTTAAATACGCTTAACTCCATAGGGAAATTCATACTACGTTATCATTAATTCATGGGTAGTGTTAATAGTACATTCGATAAAATATAGATAAAGGGTCCGTGCATATCATGCATCTATAAAGTTATGAAATGAAAGCACCTAGGCATGTTCAAATTTACCAAGCCAAATTAAAAGGCAATTGAGGAAAATTTGTCTATTTGATCGATTACTAGAATTATTTCATGACATGAAGTGGAGCTATTAACATTTTCAAAATGATGAACGTGAGTTGTCTATCCATCGTACGACCTTAGTATTATGTTGCCTTATCATGCACTTCAAATTAGCAAGCCTAGAACACCTACCGCTTATCATTCTATGGTTGAAGTTATTAAGTGTATTTTTTACTAGTCATGGAAAGAATAAGCATATGTCGCAATTTAGGAAAAATCTTTATTGTAATGGTTCATGGGGAAAAGTTGTTAACACCGTAGAAGGTTATCCGAAAAGTAATGGTGGTGTATCAAAAAAATGAATCTATGGATTGGCATGTGGCGTGTGCTTGCAAGAAAGAATATACCAACACTAACTCTACAATAATCTCATTTAACTACGTTGTAGTTATGAAAGGGTTGCATGTTGCACTTTCATCGTGCATAAAATTCATTCATCAAGTGTTGCATTTGGGAAAGGTTGCAGAATTTAAACAAAGCATGAGATTCTAAAGTGTAGATAACAAGGTAGTAGTCATGATTATTTGAAGTAAGTCCTAGTAGGTCCTAAGAAAGTTGGTATCCAGCTTATCATGTATTTTTACTTTACCAATAAAAGATAGAGTGAGTCGCATGTTTACATGTATTGTGGTAGTCGAAACCATTTTTCTTCTTTAGATCTAGTTTATTGTCTCTAGGGAAGGATTCATCCTTGTCGCGAGACAAGCATAGTGAATTATCCAAATCACCTAGCCGCAAAGGATTCGTATGGGCATGGTTCAGTCAATACGATAGATACCCCAAACACTAACTAGGGGATTAGCACGTTAAGGATTCGGCCAAGTTTTCCAATTGTCGCTAAGTTGAAACCTTCATGCCCAATAGTCCTAACCACATTCCCAAAATGTTGAGTTAATTGGATGCTCATGCAAACAATAATCTAGGGTTCCTACCTTAAGGACCAATCACTCAAAATGATGAATCTCGAATTGAGTTGGAACCCTAGGACTAAACGTTGTCGATCTAGTGAAATTAGGGATGGGACGGGTAAAAAGACACCCTAAACCCTGCTTCTCGTCTGAAGATAATTCCGTGACCAGAAAATGCCATTCAATAGGTGAAATGATCTCTTGGAATGGAGGCGACACTTGTGCAACTAGTTGCAACGTCGCATAGCCTTGTGGTTTGATCGTAAGAAAGTTTTGCCATTCCTTGGAATGAGGTTGGCAGGTTCTTGCGCAAGTTTAACTTGAAAAGGGATGGGTAGTCATCCTGTTACATCGCCCTCATTAGGGAAAAATTGCCAAGTTAAGGGAAGTTAAGAAATTGCTCGACGCAAATGATTAGTCAATAAATTAATGCGACATGGTCGCCAGGATCTACTATTAATAAAACCTAAGGTATTGGTTAAGTTGGGTATGACCCTAACCCAAGGACGATAGGAATCTTGCCAAGTTGCAATTGATTCCGGATCGAATGCGGGACGCATTCGGTGAGAAGGAGTCACTCCTTAACAGTTTGCCAACTAAACGACCACTGGAATTGATTGTGCTTGTAACAGTTTAGAAAGCACTGTTTGCATTGTTTGTTCAAGGAACTAAAGGATGAAAGATATATAAATGCTTCAGGTTGAAGGCCTGAAGGCAGTGGCAGCTCAGCTACCCCCGACTGCCTGCCTGACCCTAACCAAGGGGGTTGTTGACCGCGCCGGGAACGTGGACCGAACCCGCCGCGAGAGGTCTTTCCGTTGAGCTCTACTTGGAGCAAGAGGACGCTTGGGTGCCAGGGGGGGCTCTGGCCGTAAATCCCTCGCCTTCCGGGTCCTACACAAGAGGCTAACGTGACTCAGGATTGGATCTCGAGGCCCGCATACTAGTCTACGGGCAGAAGCTTGGAATAGTGATCCCTAGCGGATTACTAGATAGCCTTCGGGCGGATTATGAACAAGCCTACGGGCGGAACCTCTGTATTTCAAAGATAAAATAATGTTATGATAATAAAGAAGTTGTTTGATATTGTTTTTCTATGTCACGTGATAAGATTACGTGAAGGAACCAGTGCTTAACAGGGCTAATCAAAGAAGCTGTTTGTTATATGTCAAATTAATGTGTTAGGTAATTACATAACTAAAACAAATCGAGGAAAGTGCGGAGGATGGGCCATGGGTCCGTCCTATGGATGGGTGGTCCCGGTTAGCCGAGAACTTTTCTCAAAGTCCTCGATGAACAGAGGGATGATCAGCATCACCAAAACAAATAACGAGAACGATGACTTAGAATTACCTATTACCCGATTCACGCTGTTTTAGGGGAACGGAATGGGACTATGCCTTATGGCAGAGAGGTCGAGCCTTGCATCCCTCTCGTTTCCCATTCTCCTTGAACCAAGTGCGGCATGAAGCCGCTTCAGATCGGGCGTTTCTGCGTAAAGTAGTTCGATCGGGTCTGACGCTAGCTGCTGTTAGTTAATGACCAAATAGGAAAACCTTAATTCCGGTCGATCCTAAGTGGGAAACAGCCAGGACATTCCGCTACGTGGCAGACGCGGGGAGACCTAGGTTGCAAAACCCGTAACATTCCACGGGAGTGCCGGGTGGAGTTCTCTAAACAGCCTTTCCGATGGACTGCCAAGACGTGTCCTAGAGGATTCTAGTGGTCACGTTACACTAACCAACTGAGGTGGTTGAGATATAGAAGTGGCAGGAGATGGAAGTGGAATAAGGAAAAGTGGATGAAGAGATGGGTAGGCAAAATCATAAAAGGAGGAATAATTTAAAGAAGGAGTGGCTGAAAATTTTAGGGAATCACTTAGGAAGGGTGTTAACTAATAAATAGGAAAGGTAGAAGGTACATAAATGGATGGAGAAGGACATGGTGGAGAAGGGGAAAATACTCTATCCTCGATAAAAGAGCAGTATGTAAATATGGGAATTTGAGGAAAAGATTGAGGTTGGAAAAGAAGAGGTAAGATGGTTGTGGAATTGGTTTGATAGAGGAAAAGATATATATCATAACGGTGAGCCATTTGTTGGTAATACACTAGGGTAGGAACAGAAGGACTTAAAATAGATATTCTCTGATAGGCATCAAAAAAGGTAGAATCAAATGGATTATGTTTGGAAAGATAAGCTAAGAGATCCATCCTCAGTTGATTAGTGCTCTGGACATAGGTAGGGGCTGTGTACTGTCTTTGATTCAAGACCACAGAATCAATCATGGTATGCTAGGAATTATCAGGGCAAGTAGCCACTTTGGAGGAGTAACTCTGAAACATGTCATCTATTCGCAACTCCAAATGGTTGACATACAAAACAGCTTGTAAAACCACGTCTCCCACATACCAAGCCATATCCACTTCATCTGGAATCAACAAGTCTCCTCGTAGATACATATATGACATCAACATGGTATCGGTCGTGATAGAATCTTCAAACATCATACGGACCACCTCTGTCAGCAACTCAGGAGACCAAGCCCCACTCCAACCATCCTATGGAAGAGGAAGATCCATCGTGGAAAGCTTCATGTAGAAGGCCAACTTCTATAATTGATAGTGGACAAAGAAAGAATGGTCAGGTGGAACATATTCCTGGAATTGCTCAAAAGAAGACCATAGCAAATCCATACGAGATTGCAATCTTTTCACCTTATCTTGGAAGAGAGGACACAAGGTAGCCTGTCTCTGAAGAGCTACCAAGTCCTGTTGTGAGAGAGAAGGGATCAAGGGAACATGAGGGCTTGGAGGAACAGACCGTGACTTTGCCAGTTGATCTTGCAATTGCTTGATTTGGGAAGCCTGTGATTCCACTATGTCGTTAGCAGTCTGTAAGGCTGAAACTTTGACATCTAAAAGAGTTTGGAACTCTTGCGCTTCTTTGGACATCCTCTCCTTCTCCTCTAAGAGGCTAGTAACCTCTGATTGAGCCTCTATTAACTGAATCTTCAAAGAAGATATCGCATGTCTTTGGGTTTCAATCAGTTGGGTTTGTTGCTCCATCTGCTTAAACAAATCTGCTAGGGTATCCTTAGAAGAGGCTAACTCGGATGTTGCCTTATGCAACTGGTCCTTAGACTGCATCAATTCTTCATAAAAGAAAGCGTACAGTTGTTGAACACATATTGTCACTCACAGTTCAATGGAACTCTGAATGTCTTTACATAGGAAAGGAATGGCATCTCCCGATACTAGACTGTTCAGTGAGGGGACTGATATGTCCAACGAACCTTCTCAATGTGCTCTGAACAGGTTATTACATGTGAGATAAGCAGGGAGATCACTGCTAGAGGTAGCAAGAATGGGCACGGAAGGAAGAACTGAAGGAGCTTTATGTTCTACCCGCTTCAAGCGTTTGCGCTGTATGACCAGGGGAGGCGGAGAATCCAAATCCTCTATATCAATTGGTTCTGACTCATCTGAAGGTGGAGGAGGAGGTACTGGATCAGATGGAGGAGGTGGGGGCACACTCTTCTGTAAACCTGAGTAGGTCAAGAAGGCAGACAAGTACGATCCATAGGTGACATTGGTAACATTGCCCCTGGTGACTTTGACGAAATGTTGATCCATCTTAGTGAGTAGGTAAGTGCTCCAATCAATAGCTACTCCTTTTAACACCATCCTTCAAGCTGTAAAGAGCTCTTTGGACAAGTAATGGGATGGCGTTTTTGCAGGCATAAACCTGTCTTGGAGAAACTGACACACCAACTTCCACATGGGATCAGTGATCATGGAAAAGGAAACTCCTGAAGAGTTGATCACCTTCTTAACATCGAGAATTTTCGTGGTCTGTTTTTGTAACAGCTTCAAAATCTCTTCGTTAGAGAAAAGTTGGCGAGTTGTAACAAAGGGTTCACCTTTGGAGGGAAGAGACACAGCCTTCCCGAGGCCTCGAGGTGTCAAAGTCATGGAAGTACCCTGGACCAGTCCCGACTTCTTGCTGTAGGAGGCCAGAAACTCGTCACACATCGATGGATCCTCTGGAAGCAATGGAAAGGAGGCAGCCACAAAAGTTGCGAGTCCCGCCTTCGTGAGAGGCTCAAAAGTGAGTAGGGAAGAGTAATCCCCACTGACTAGTGGGACATACTGGATAGGGGGAGGAGCGTGAGGCGCCATTTAGATGGTTACACACACACCACAAACACAGACAAACAAAGAGAATGCCTACAAAGCAACAGACAAAAACCAAGGATAAGATATCAACCAAAACGATAAAACGGGACTCGACCAACTATCCCCAAGCAAACCACAGCCTAGAAAAAAATCGACATGACCTCTACACATGCGACCGAAAGCTTCATGCTATGTAACATGCAAACACCCAAATCCCCGTATCAGGCAATAAAGAGAAAAAAACTACACACTGTACCCTTAACCGTAACAAAGAAACTGAACCAAAACATAACAACAACCCACACATATCATGACCACAAATTTGATAATCAGGTTTGACCATGGAGACAACTCTGAAGACTTCGCGTACCCATCCCACGAAACGAGTTCATTAAAAAAGGGAAATAAGTGCAATGAGGGGGAATTAATTTTAATGAAATGTTCATTTTATGAATTATTAAGAAATGGGTGAATTTTTATTAAGTGATAAACCTTATCAAGAAAACGGCGGTTCCTTCTTAAAATTCTAATTACCAATTGTTAGGTTAAAGCGGTGCATTAATCCGAATCCCGAACTTCGATACCCAGACTAGGTCTCTAAATGAAAATTCATTTATTAAAAATTAAGGTGATGTGGAGCGCTTTTTTGCCAACACGTGCTCTTGTGACGGCTGGTTCATTTTAATTAAAAATATTAAAGTGCGTATGAACAGCCGGCTGCACACCACCACACGGACCAGCTAACGCGCGTCCCCGCCCGTGAACATCCACTAGCGGTCTCCCGCACATGCACCCGAGCAATCACACGAACACGAACACATGAACAATCTCAATCACACGAACAGCCACGTGTGTACACACCCTTGTGCGGGTGATCGTGGACTGAAAATGGGAGCTGCGGGGTTTTGTGTGTGTCTTGAAAGTCTGCTGGTGCTGCTGATTTCAGCGGCGGGTGAAAGGGAGGTGTACAGTGGGTTTCTGCTGTTGGGTTTATGCGGGGGAACAGGGGCTTGGGAAGGGTTCTACGGGTCTGCGGGGGAATAGCAGCTAGGAGGGGTTCTGCGGTTCTGCAGGGTAGGATAGGGGGCTTACAGGAGGGTAGGGTGGTTTGGAGTTGAACTGGGGGGGGGAGGGGGGGAGGGGGCTGAGATGTGGGTGGGTGGGGTATGTGTGATTGTAGGGGCGAAGGGGGCTTAGATGGGGGTGGGTGGGAATGTGTAATGGTGGGGGGGAAGGGGGGCTTAGGTAGGGGGAATGTGGTGGCAGTGGGGTGTGACTGTAGGGCACGTGGAGGAGGCCACCGTAGCAAGAGGCGCAACGGGTGGGGCGCACGAGGGCGACGACGACGCGGGACACGGCGCATGACGCAGGCGTCACGACGGCACGCCAGGCGAGGGTGAGGTAGCATGGAGCAGGGCACCACGAGCAGAGGCGTCGGCGGCGTCCAGGGTGCGGGCACAGGGCGTAGGACAGCGGCGAGGACGCAAGGCAGATGGTGCAGGAGGGGGCGGGCGCTGCAGAAGAGAAGAAGGAGGGGGCGGATGGCATGGAGAAGAGGAGTGAGGGAGGAGAAGAGGATAAGGAAGGGAAAGGAGAGGAGGAGGGGGGGAGGGAGAGGAGCAGAGGAGGAGGAGGGGAGGAGGAGGAGGAGGAAGAGGGAAGGGTGAAGGAGATGGAAGGGGGGAGAAGGAGGTGGAGAGGGCATGCAAGGAGAGGGAGAGAGAGAGGTAATTGGGGGGGAAGGGGTCGGGGAGAGAGAAGGGTGGGAGTGGGGGGATAGGGAAGGGTGTGGGAGGGGAATGGGCGGGAGGGCCCATGGGATGGGGGGTGGGCATAGGGGAATAGGCATGGGGGCTGGGTATAGGGGAATGGGCGGGAGCCCATTGGGGGGGGGGGGGGGGGGGGGGGTAGGATTGAAAGGGCGCCTGGGGAGGGTGCGGGAAAGGGTGCCCGGGGATGTGGGTGGGGGCCCATGGGAGGGAATGGGCATAGGGGAATAGGCGGGGGCCCTAAAAGAAAGGCGTACCCCCGTCCCGTGCGCGTGCGCGTGCGCGGGGCGGGGTAAAAAAATTTGCCGTGACAAAATTGAAATAGCGCTGGAATGTCGGGACGGGGCGCGTGGAGACGCGTGAAATCGAAAACGAGCGCGTTCACGCGTGGGATGAGTCGCGTGAAAACACGGAAAAAATAAAGAAAAATGAATATCTCCCAATCCGGGCATCAAAACGAAATGTCATAAAAATAAAAATTAGGCAGGATGGCAGGGGCAAGACAGGGGAAACATGCAACGAGGGTTCCGGGGGATAAACAGGGCGTTCACAGACAAAAAACACGAAAAATGGGTCAAAAAATGCAATTAAAAATTAATATCGGAAGATCCGTGCATCAGAACGAGGTGTAGGAAAAAGTAAAAATGTGCAGAGAGATGTGCCCGACAATCCTATCATGTCAGAACATAGTTCCGACTGAGATAAGATGCGTTCACGTGGAAAAAACCCAAAAAACAGACCCGAAAATAAAATCGAAAATTAATATTGGATGAACCGCTTGCCGAAATGTCATGCAGTAAAAAGAAAAAATGTTTGCAGGAAGGGGGGGTATAGGGTTGTCATGTCAAAACGCAGTTTCGGCAGAAGTAGGAGGGGTTCACATGTGAAAAACACCAAAAATACACCCGAAATTACATTGAAAAATTAATAATTAAAAATCTAGAAGTCGAAAGAGGGTAGAGGAAAAAGGAAAAAGAAGGGGGAAGACGCGATGGACATGGCTATCAAATCAAATTGGAAGTCCAATGCAAACAGGGCAGGTTCACATGGAAAAATGTCAAAAAGATGCACGAAAAAGTCTCGAAAAACCGCAAAATTAATATTGGACAAACTGTGCATCGCAAGGACACGGAGTAAAAAGGAAAAATGTCAAAGAGAAAGTTGTTGTTAGGGCTATGATGTCAGATCGCGGTTTCAAAACGATAAAAGTGCGTTCACATGGAAAACCAGCTAATGGACACAAAATGCTTCAAAAATTGATAACTCGAGAACCGGGCACCGGAACAAAGATAGGTAGAAAGGAAAAATGGTCAATTCAAAGGGATAAACAGGGCTGTAAAGTTAGATGGGAAGTCCGTTGAACGTAGTATGCGTTCACATAAAAACACAGCAAAATAAGGGAATTAAGGAAAACTGCAAGGGAACAGCCCCGAGGGTGGGTGGAAAATGGACAAGTGAGTGGGAAGGGACCCCAACAGGGTAAAAGCAAGGCATGGCATAGATGCATGAGCAGGTTGAGGTATATGCAAAAGGATATGCAATGTAGATGCGCAAGGACGCGTCCCCACACTTAAAACCTTAACGGACAGGGTGAACCGAGCAACAAGGACCTAGGGCCACATAACAGACCATCCGCTAATGTCCCCACACTTAAAACATGAACATCACTAAGAAACAAAAGGTGTAGGGTTAGAAAAACTTGGCCCATATTGTCGAGGATCCAGGTTGATTGTCGATGACACGTCTAGTATTATTGTCGAAGGAGGTACCAAGGCATCTCCACAGCACACGTCCTTTATGACAGGGACCACGCAGCAGCACCCAGGGAGGTAGCTGGTTGAAGGAATCGCATCGAGTCGATGTCGAGGGATATTACACTCAATTCACAGTCACTCAAATGGAATGAAAGAACTGTCACTCGCCCCACGACAAATATCACTCGAGGAAGAAGGATTGAAACCCATATCTCGTACCCGGTTTAGAAATCGACAAGGAAATGGTGTAGAGGGAGTATGCTAGGGTGCACAGTTGATGGTGCAATAGTGCGTCCAACCCGTCTGGCATAGGTGCAAGGAGGAAGGAAAGGGAGCCTTACAGTGCAGTGTACAGAACAGGGTGACGTGTCCTGTGATGATGGTAGAGACCCATCCCGTGGGTGCATAGGGAAATGGGAACATACCTGACTCCAAGTGTCGTAATGTCCCTCAATCTCACCTCTTGGTAATTGATTGAAGAAACTCCAGTCACACTCAGCCCACCCTCTGTCTCACGCTCTGCTGATAAATACGCCCTTTCCTGAAACCCATTGATGTAATCCTCACAGTCACTTGTGCAAAGGTTGTATGCCTTGTGCGCATTTGATGGTGCAACTGTGCATCCCGCCCTGTGCCAGCATACGATGCGAGAAGGAAGGCCAAGGGGCCTTCTGGTGCAGTGCACAAAAACAAATGGTGCTTTGTGCATTGAGAGGCCCATCCCATGCGTGCAACACTTCATTCACACTTCTCACCTCTCATTTGATTTGAAGGGAAAGACTGGTCTCTCGCCCCACCCTCCGTCTCACACTCTGGTGATAGATACAGAAGGCAACCCATACTCACTTCCCCATCCGGTTAGGATGAAAGCTCGCATCACTTGATTGTTTGTCGATGAAGATCGCGTCATCAGTTGTTGTCATCAGGGTGTTGAAGACGAGGCATACCCTGGGAGGTAGCCATCAAATCAAACGTTGTGTTGGATAGGACATGTCGTCTGCAAGAGGACAGTTAGACGCTTTGCAGAAAGACCCAGGACACAGCGTACCAAGGGAGGCAGCTTCGGAACTGGATACTGGGGATACCAATTGATGAATCCACTTTCTGGATTGCTGGGTGTTGCCACCTTTTCCACAGCCAGCTTCTCGCCCAAGGGTGTGTGCCACCTTTTCCTGGAACGAGGCCTGCTATGACAGGGAATTTCTTCCTTTTCTCTCATAACAGTTTTGTGTTTTTTTTTTCTTCTTTTCTATTTTTCTCTTGTTTTCCCCTATTCCCGAGGGTGTTTCCACCTTTTCTCAAAGAATAGGTCGGCATGGCAAGGACCTAACTCCTTTTCTCCCATGACCGATATGTATATTTTTCTTTTTGTTTTCTTTCTCTTCGAATTAAGCAAGGGAATGGTAGAAATACCACTTGTCAGAACCCACCTCGCCACTGTCATTGGTGGAAAATAGAGGATAAGAGATCAAGGCTGGAAGGTGGAGTTGAGGGGAGAGAGGGTTGCGTCCACCTTATCAGGAGTGGCTGAAGAATGGCTATCAGAAGTAGCATCATAAGAAGTACACTGCCACGCCAATGAGGAAAAGGATCAGGTGACCGTGATTGTCAAGATTCCCAAGGAGGAAAGTACTTCTTCATGCGATATCCATTGATCAGGAAAGGATCATTAGAGGCATCAACGGTCTACACTTGGACAGAGCCATTAGGATTGACAGCAAGTACCTTATATGGGCCCATCCACCGCTGTTGAAGCTTGCCATGAAACTTGCCAAATCGTGAATCATAGGCTAGGACCAAATCACCTTCTTTGAACTCCGTAAACAGTAGGAACAAAAGGCTCCAGGGATGGTTGGTTTTCATGTACATTCAGTGGCTAAATGGCCTGCTTGATCACACTTACCACACCAAGTATTTGACCGCATCCCATCTCTTCCTGCTCCTGCAACGTTGGATATGCTAGCGGTATTCACTTTCAGCGTCTGTAGCTGCTCTATAATCACATCCATTAACTCCTTTTTTATATTTGCAACTGAGTTGGATAAGTAATCCTTCAAGCTTTCTCCTTCTGAGGTACAAGAAGTAGGGTTTTGAGGAGTCTCTGTAATCACTGCATAAACAGGTTGGGCTGGTACAGAGGGGTCTCTGTTCTGGTTCTGATTTAGAGCTCATGTTTGAACTGTTGGCTGTTGGCTACAGTTGGTAGGGTTCCACTGTTGCTGTGCTGATTTGGCATTGGGGAAATTGGCTGGGACCATTGTTGTTGTGGTTGAACCATCATTTGAGGCATGGATTGTGGCCAATGTGGATTTGGTGCACTGTACTGTGATACTGGGGGCATCTATTGGTAGGGGTAAGGGACTGTCCCTGAGACTGCATTTGATGGGTACATCATTCTTGGCATCAGAGGAGGTAGGACTCCTCTTCCTGGATTCATCGCCAATCTAGCTTCCACTTCATCGTACAGTCTTGCACCTTCTGTTGCAGCTTGCAGGGTGACTGGTCTTTGCAGCTCCACAAACTTACGGACTTTTGGTTGTAATCCTCTAAGAAACACCCCCTTCTGAATGCCATCATTTGGATTATGGTTAGTCCATCTCTTCAGGATGGATTCCATTCGTGAGACATAAGCTTCTACTCTTTCTCCAGAGGACTGACTTAAATTCATAAATTCCTCTCGCATCCGCTCTTCAAAACCTGCATGCCTGAATTTAGTGAGGAAGGCCAACTTTAGGTCATCCCATGTGCCAAAAGTTCCTGCTGCTTGTCTCTCATACCACTGAAACGCCGCACCCTTGAAAGTGGCGGGGAATATTGCTAATCAATGCTCAGGGGTTCTGGCATTGTTAGCCACACATGCTACCATAAACTCTGCTATATGAAGATCAGGGTCTTCATTGTACTCTTCCTTAAAAAGTGGCAACGGGACTACATTCGCTGGTCTGTCATCAATATTTCGAGGACGGATCTGGGTTGGAAGTGGACCTCCAGCAGGAGGAGGAAGGGCTTAATGTGCCATTGGGACTTCTGTAAAGAGTTCTGCAAGGGCGTCAAAGGCGGCCTCTGCTGCGAGCTCGTTCTCAGCTTTGATTTTTGCTTTCTCTCTTCTCACACACCTCTGGACTCGTTTTAATGCTTGCCTCTTTATTGCGTCATTCATCAGGGGGTTGGCTCCACTCTGTTGCTAGTGCTCCACCGAGGGTTAACAGAAGGCTTCAGTCTCTCAAGGACTCTCTTACCAACCTTTCTTCTACTTCTTCCTTTTCAATGTCTCTGAATTCTGCTTTCATGCCACTACACAGAGGAAGGTATTCGGTTCTGAAGGTGTCAAAATGCATACGTCTAAGCATTGTGGTGGTGCCATCATCATAGTAATGCCAGCTTCTGATGGTTTCAACAGTGTATGTTGTAAAGAACACTCTGTCTACCAACTTCCAGTGGGTTGCTTATTGAACAAGCAAAAGATTATCAGTGCACCAAGCATCCCATGTATCTTGCTGTTGAGCATCCACGAACAAATTCCAACTCTTTTCCTTCTTGTCTTTGTGAACCTGTATAGACCAAGACTCCTGAAGCTTCTTCACAATCTCCCACTTGATGATGTCTAGAAACTTCTCAATGAATGCCAAATCTTCCACGTATGGTCATTCTCTCTATTTCTGCTCTTCAGTTTGTCCCCAAACAGTTTGCCACCAAGATGCAAGTTTCTGCTGCTTTTACAAGAAGAGAAAACTGTCCACCACATAGAGCATGCATCATGATGGTGATGTGTTTCCGCCATTGTGGGATGAACTTCTTGTGGAAAGTGGCTTTGATTATGAGAAATTCCAACTCTTCAGTGGAAGAAGGAACTTTACAAACATCCATTGAATTCTTCTCTTCTTGACAATGGCAATTCCTTCATTTTCAACCTCTTCTGGTGCTTGTTGATGGCAAGTTTCCCTAGCTGCGCACCAAAAATATGGAGCCCCAAGAGGAACACCAAGGAAAAGGGAATTCTCTTGCAAGAATATCTATCTTGTAACATCAACAATATTTTTTATTAAGTTTTATATGATCACAATGAATAAAAGAACACCAGGCACAACAAATCTTCATGCAGCATCATGTAGATCTCCCACGGATTTGATAGAATCAACCATATTCTTCAATATCTTCATAAAATCCATCAATAGAACAAAGAAAGCAAAGGAATACACCATCTTTGAATGGAAATACATCACATAGTATTCATCTTCAATGTCTTCATAGTCTTCTCTCTCAATCTCTCATATACAATCACTCTGTTTTAATAAAATTGGCTATCTCTGACTCTCTCTCTCTCTCTCCATCAATCATACATCATCTCCTCACTAAAATCTCTCATAATCACTCACAATAATCCTTCTTAGGTCGTGGATATCCCTCCCAAGAGGTATGTCTGATATGAAGAGTGACCAGAGCCACTACAGTGTCCTTTCATAGCTCACCACAGTCACTTCACTCCAGTCTTTACTTGAGTCTTCAGAAGCTAGTTTTTTCACTTCTTTTAGCTCTTTTAAACTTGTATTCACCTCTTTCCAAGGCTAGAAAACTTTCCCAAGCTACACATACATTCTACAAAACACCTACAGAAGGTCTATAGAACAGTCACAGTACAGTACCAGAACAGAGACAGAACAGAGACAAAAGCTCTACAGAAGATCTACAGAAGGTCATCAAAACCTCATAACTCATACCAAAACCATTCCAAACCATCAAAAATCACTCAATAACCTTTCAAACAATCTCAATCCCTATCAATAAATACTCCATCCCTCCTTACAGAGAGAAAACAGAACAAAACAGAAGCTCAATAGAACCAATCAAAACCAATCAGAACATCATTAGAACTTCACATCTCTACTAATAGACATCATGAGCTTAATAAAACCATTCCAACCTATCCAAAACACTCTCAAACCACTTCCAAACCAATCAATCATCTCATAAATTCAACCATTCAGCTCTCAGAAACAACAAAAATCAGCCAAAAAAATAAGTCATTTCAACACTCAACACTTCACTTAGTTTATACAACAAATATTTATATTCAAAGTAATACTACATATTTTCTAGCAACCAAGAATTTATACACCATGAGAAATTCTAAAATATTAGTTGATTGTCTTGTCAAAATGTGCATTGAGCTTTCACAAATGACAAATATGGAATCACGTAATGTTATGAAGAATGCACCTTATGTTGAGAAACTTCAACAATTCAAAGATCAGTGGTGGCTAGCATTTGGTTCTCCACCAAAACCCCAACAAGGGATTTCTAAAGAGTACCATGGTAGGTAATCACATATAAGCTTACCTTCTCTTTTTGTGAAGATTAGTGTGATTCTCTTTCTTTTTTTCTATGCTCACCATTTTGATATTTTTTTTACAGAGATTTGTGGCATACTTTGGAGAAAATTATGCACCAGTAGAGAAAACCATATGATTGTTAGCTCCCAAGAAATATTTGACAATTGGATCAAAATCATGAAGAGATACTCTAGAGGTGAGCTTATAACCTAGGAGAAGAGTTTTGAGAAAGAAGGAAAGGAAACCTTCTCCTGCTACATTTTGTTGCCTTATGGATCTAAAGAATGGAGACATTCTTGCACTACAAGAGAAAATCAATGAAGCTCATATTCTTTTTCTTAGAAAAAAATGGAATAAGGAAGTTATGATTGACATGGAAACAAGGGCTAAGTAAATCAAGCAAGATAGGGTCCTAAAGGAGGAGTTTGTCACTCTTTTCAATGTCCCTATTCTAAAAAGTAGCGCTATGATGAAGACTTGGGAAGAGCTTATTGATGACTATGATATCAATGATAACGTGTACACAAAGATTTTAGACATTTGCAATGATTGGACATCAAAGACACTCACACATGGAGTTGATGTAGGGTCCCTACGAAATGGAGCAAAAAAGACATGTGAACTTTCTAATTGGAAAAAAGAAAAATCCTCTTCAATCCTAGAAACCTTTGATCTTAAACATAATGTTTATAGAGATCCAATTACTATTGGGATTGTTGTTCTAGATGCAATACATGGAGTTTAGGGAATGAAATGGAACTCTATAAAGTTTGGAAAGGTTGTATCCGCTCTACTAGAAATGACATGTGAAGCTAAACAATTCATGTTATTATCATTTCTTGATTGAAAGCAAATGGCAGCTTTGGATAATCCTCTTGGAAGCATTTCTTGCAAGTATCACATGCTAGTTGTAGTGTTGACTTCCTGCCAAATGGATGGAACCTTTTATTTTGGATCTATAGATTCATTTGTGGTTTTGACATTAGTGACCATGAAAAAAAAAGATTCATCGATTTTGAGTGATATATAAACAATGTCAAAGCCTTCCATATTTGACTTTGAAGGCTAGACAAGGAGTGTAATGATGAAGACCTTGAAGAAGACCAAAGGATTGCAAAGGTAGTTTTGAGAAAGAAAAGGAAAGTTATGGAGACTACAATCAAAGCATTCAATGATACTCATGAGGTTGTATTTGATGTAAATGCAAGTGGACTTTCATCTAAGGTGGCATTGGTAAATCACATGAGGACTATTACAGTGGTTTGCAACACTCAAGAGCAAAGAGAGGTTGAAGCACAATTGTGGAGAGTCCATGAGAGTGCAAAAAATAATTCAAATTTCCAAGAGGTTCCTCCTATTGAAGTTCAAGTTCTTGAAGTACCACTCGAGGGCATAGAAGAATCAAGCCAAGATATAGTAAGTCTAATTATGAAAGGAAAATTAAGGGCTACTTTAAGTGCTCAAACTTTGTTCCTTCTCCTTTCATCAAGGAAGACATATGGATTCGATTAATTGCATGATTTATCAAATCATGTATGGTTGTGCACAGAGTTCCCTTCCAAATCATATTTCTGCTAGGGCACATTGCATGAAAATACAAAATTCCAAGAATTGTTTCACTCCTAGCATTGAGAAGGATGCAACTTTGTACGATGAGGCTTTGGTTAGGACGAAGCAAGGAAGGTATTGTGCAAGATATGTTGTTCTCCCGCAAGATTGATTTGGTTCGCAACCTTGGCAATATGTGCAACCCAAAGCTGAACATGGGAAGATATTAGGTTCCTGAAGTTATTCAAGATTACATTGATGAAGTTCGCTATCACCTCAGAGCCATTTGTGATTCTGACTATGAAGATTTGCAAATAGAAGACAATTTGGCTTTTATCAAGGAGACAAGACATGCCTTTGGAAGAACTGCACTTCTCTTGAGTGGAGGAGGGGCTTTGTTTGATCAGCTCAGAGGCATCTTCAACATTGTTAGTAGACTTTTTACTAATGGAGCATTGCTAGCAATTCTTCAATGCAGCACATGCAGAGGGATCTGACCCACAATATGACATTTCAAGAAGTTTGTTTGCACCAACAGAGGGAGTTAGGAGCTGCGATTTTCCCGGTGTGCCGCTTCCTTCTGGCCTTGTTGAGAATGCATCTCTATATTTAGCAAAAGTGTCTTGCTCTTCACAATAAGACAATCGTTGGGCTATCGCAGAATTGAGAACTACAAAGGTGCTATGTATCACATCTCTTCAGGAGCCTATAGACTACTTAGTTGCAATTTGAAAGCCTGCTAGAATAAAAGAGTTATTGATTTTCCAAACTGAAGCCTCTGAGTGGTTTACCCTTGGGTCTTGCTTCTTCTACAGGAAGACACTGCGCCTTGCCTGAGGTCTTGTCTGGCTACTGTGTGGACAAAGCATGCATTTTTATGTTAGTAGTGAATTTCTGTGGAGAAGCATTGACTCATCGTAATTGCTCTTAGAGCTCAATCACAGTACTACATGCTCTGTGATCTTTGGGTACATGTTTCAAAGGAATGATGCATTGTGGCTCTTTTGGAACTTTCAAGAAGTTTGTTTGCACCAGCGGAGGGAGTTGTAAACAAGGCCCGAGGTTCATCAAAAATTGCCAAATCTACCAAAGTAGAGGAGAAGGATGGGGCAGAAAACAACGAAAGTGAGGAAGAAGGAGGAAGATGAAGTGACTGAAGAAAGCCGCAAAAACAGAAGGAGAAGAGAAGCAAGTCGGGAGAGACACCAATGCATCAGCATGATAAAACATGGTACTTTAGCAGCACCAAGGAAAAGGCCAGAAGCAGAGGCTTGACCAAAAGCAGCATGGTACCCGTCTAGAGGGATAGTTGTTGCAAGCAGGATCTGTACAAGAAGAGAGACAAAAAAGATTGAGATTGCACATGAAGGAGAAGCCCAAAAGAACAGGAGGCTGCCGTGTTCTAGGGAAATCTGGGTTAGAGTAGGAGGAAAAGGAAGGATCGAAATATTAAAAGGATGAGACCAAAGGGGAAACGCCTGTACTCTATTTTGTGACACTCACCATCAACATCTCCTCAAGTGTGACTAGGAACACATGTAGGAGATGGGATTGAGCTGCATGTTTTCGAAGATAAAGGACCTTCTTCACCCTCACCTTGATCTGAATCTCCTCTATGAGGCAGAACGTCTCGATATGGAGGCAAGGAGTCAAAACAAAGATAAAAAGATGAGGGGTGGCATGTGTTAAAAGAGGAGTAGGAAGCCGGCTCTAGGATCTGATAGGAGAGTCCGAACACGAATTTCCAAGAGTGGAGGAATTTGAAGCAACCTGAGGGTGACCTGTTCACTACTAAGAGGAGATCTACTGAGAAGACAGTGAAGAGATGAACAAACACAAAAGCAGACCGTTCAGCAAGGATAGCGTTAACTTAACGCATCAAGTAAAAAGCCTTAAAGGCTTAAAAGTTTCCTAAGCTTTAATATCTTAAACGTCAAGAATAATAAATTGCCTTAAGTTTGAAAGGCATAAAAAGCCCAAGTCTTTTCGGGAAAGCAAAATCATGTCCAACGTAAGGGAGGATGTAAAAAACTATAAAGAGAGAGGAGAGTAGAGAGTTAGGGGCCCTTCCCTTGTATCTTCTTGTCATCTTGAGAGAGATATGAGAGGAGGGTCGCATGCAAGAGAATACTTTTGGACGTGCTATTGTCAAAGAGGAAGAAGATAGACTTTGTGGTGTCAAGCTTCGGATCAAGGCTATTAAGGTATGAGAATATAGTTTACTTGGTTATTGTCAAAATTTTGATACTTTCATTGTGAGTTGTCTTGCGCGGTTCGTGGTGTTTCATCGAATATTTTAATTTTCCAAGTTGTGTTGTGCTTTTGAAAAATTCAATTACCTTAACCAGCACTTCTTAATATCTCGTTATCGGGTTGTGAGTGAGGCTTGTTCTCGATCACCGCTTGCGTTGATCCGGGTTTTTTACAACCCGGATTATTACCACAAAATTTGGCCAAAGCCCCTATCAAGAGCTTACCATATCACTTTGGGTTTACTCTTCAAGCACTAGGTATGCTACATTGCTTCTCGATTATGATAACTCTAGCAAATGGGGGGAACAAGTTCTTAGGAGGCATGTCAATGTAAAGTGTAAAAGGAATGGTTATCTTAGTGAAGATGAAAATGGATTACACCTAGGAGTTTAGTGAGTGCATAGATTTTTCAAAGGACTAGCCTCCAACTACACATGGACTTCGTCTGCATCACTAAGATTTGGAATCTATCACCATCATTAGAGGACACCCCACCCTAGCACACAAGTCAATATCCACATCATGGTGTCATTTGGATCCTGCATAAAAGCTTACAAGCATGGACCCCTTTTGTCACATGCTTATTTGTATTTATATACATATGGGGGACTAAAGTCAAAGCAGCTTTTGGAAGCCGTTTTTATAATCTCAATAACTCCCAAGGAAAAACAAATTTCAAGAAAATTCCCGCGATACCCAATTGGTTTCGAGCTGATCTACAAAGTTGCAGAATAAACTTTTTTCAAATTCCTCACGGATTTGAAGTTACGAAGGTGCAGACTACTGGCTACATGCAATTTTCTTCTCTCTTTCACCACACCAACTTTCCACTCTATCATTCTTGTAAATATACTATAATAATGTGCTTTGGGCACCCACCTCTTGTAATCTAGCTCCATTTATCTATTTTGTCTACCACCACCCTTGGCTTTTTGCATGATGACCAAAGTGGGCACTTGTCCCATCCACTATTTTTCATATTTTCAAAGATGCCATACATCATCTAAGATTATGTTAATCAAGAAAATTAGCTTAATCTAATCCCTCATGGAGGCTATATAAAGAGCCCATGGAGAATGAAGGGGGAGGAGGACAATGACAAGCACATGAGAGCACTCTAGTATACCCTCATCTCTTTGAGCCCATCCTCCCTTTGGCTAGGTGGTACCCCTCTTTAGTTCTCTTAGTGAGGATTGGAGGTTGGATGGGTAAGAGGCAACCCATTCATCATTTCATCCCTCATTTTTTGTGCCCCACTGAGGAGTTCTCAAGCTACGCTCTACAACTTCTATGAAGAAAGAAACATCTAAGGAGTTGTCCTCTTCTTTAACGAGTGTTTGTCAAGAAATCACTAAGGAGGAATCTTCATCAAACCCTATTCAAGCCACTCAAGAGTACCGCTATGGTCTCCAAAAGAAGCTCAAGAGAAGAATGATCTTTATAAACAAATGGCACGTATGCGAATAAAGCAAGTTAATTACACACACCCTTCTTTGCTTCATGAGAAATCTTGCTCTCATCAAGTTTCTAGGTCAAGGCATTGTATTGAGTGCTTGGTGTCTAATGTAAAGACACTCCCTAAGAAGCTTCATCTTCAAGTGGTGAAGGCGCTTTCAAATTCGGGGATTAAAAAGTTTTTGGAGGGTGAGTTACACATCAATGGTGTGCGGTATTGGCGAGAGGCTACATATGGTGATGCGCTTCAACTACTACTAGCAAGAAGACTCAAAGTAATTGAGAAAGCTATTGAAGCCTACGAACTTTACAAGGCTGATGAGGGTCACACAAAAGCTACGCTAATCAGTGGTGAGCAAATCCTTCGCATCTCTTGAATGGTGGGATCTAAGAGGCCATAGCTTCAAAAACACGCTTCATGAAAGTTTGTAGTGAAAATTTGTAGTTAATGCATAAATGACTACTCCTACTTTCTACAACTTTCAATCGGTTCAAAACATTCGGGTGGATGTGTGCATTAGTAGAAAGATACATTTTCAGCAAAGGTTGGTCTTCTATTTTGGAGAGCTAAGAGGTTGAGAGAGATCTTGTTGTCCCCTAATCCCATAATACTCCCTATTTTGGATTATAACATCTCTTTTAATGTGCACATATTCATTCTACTCTAAGTGTATCCCATGAACCATAGGGATTTGTACGGACCTATCCGTCCACTTGCTAGACAAACCATGCATATAATCATTAGCACAAAGCTCAGGTTTCAAAATATTATAAGGGTCTTATTGGGCCCTTGTCGTCTTGCTGAGATTAATGCATTTGTAAATCCATTTATTCTACCCTTAATAAGATATGACTTGGGCCTAGACGTGTTCATCTTTATTTTGTATTGAGCTAGATCAACATCTTCCTATCATGGTTTTTCCAAGTTTTTTTGGGCACAAAGGGGAGAAATCTCTGGACTTTTTGGATGACTTAGAAATGGCCTTCCTAGTCACAGGTCGGGATGATGAAGCAACCAAAGTATGGGCCTTCCCTTTAGTTCTAAAGGGTGATGCTCGAGTGTGGTATCAAGCTCTCTCAGAGGCTACAAGGGGTAATTGGGAGGATCTCAAAACCGCATTCATGCACAAGTACCAAGATACAAAGCCACCTGAAGATATTTGGAGACAACTCTTAGATCTTCGCCAAACCTTACCAGGGGAGTACCAAGCATATGAAGGCATGTTTATAAAATTGTGGGATAAATGGACAGCCTCTTTAGCCGAGGGAGAAAGAGTACCTGATTGCCTTAAGAAAGATTGTTTTCTAGCCGCACTCCATCCTCTACTAAGGGAGAAGGTCAAAGGAAAGTTTCCCACATCCTATGAAGAATCAGTCACTTATGCAAGGGAGAAAGATAGAAAATTGAAGTATCAAGCCCAGTTGAAGGGGGGAGTTGAGCCTATACAGGTTTTACCAACCATGCCAAGGCCTAGAGAAATGGCAGAGGCCCCACTTGAATGGGAGATACCATAGCAAGAGCTCCTACAACGCATTACTAATAAACTTGAAAGCCTTTCATTAAATTTGGTGCAAGGAGTGCAGCCCCCTCCCCTCATAAATGAAGGCAATCGAGGTCCAAGGAGGCAAGAAAGAGAGTATGTTTGCTATAATTGTGGGGAGATTGGCCATGGTATGTACTTTTGCCCTCATCCTAGGCGTTTTCCAGGAAATGGGTTCCAACCAAGAAGGAGGGGACAACAAGTGACACCACCTAGGGAAAGGTTTGTTCCACCGAATCTAGGGCCTCCATCGCTGGTTCAAGTTCTCCAGCATCCTCGACCACTTGCAGAGGTGCCGCCCTTGCCTGTCCAACCGCCAGAGAATCATGATGTTAGGATAATTAGTTTAGATGAGAGTGATGTCAAAGGGAAGGCCAAAGTAGTAGAGGTTGAAGCAATGCCATTGAAGAAAGCCCGGAGAATTGAGAGAATGGAGCCTACACCACCAAAGGAGGTTGAAAATATGGAAGAGGAGGCAGAGTCATCAATGGCTGCAAAGACATGCAACAGTAAAAAGAGGAGGGCTCATTCACGCCGACACATTGAGCCAGATGATTTTTCCCTGGGTAAAGGTACTAGAGCTTATGATTTGCTTGCTGATGTGAGGAATCAAGGGCAAAAAATTTCATGGCCACAATTACTACATCTATCTCCAACAGTGCGACGACAATGGTCAAAGATGGTAAGCATTAGACCCATGAAGAATAAACATATGAATGTAATCCAGGCTAGAAAGATGAAAGATATTGTGCCTCTAGTGGAAGCCGAAATCAATGGGCAGAGAGTGTCAAAGACATATGTGGATGGAGGTGCAGAGATTTGTGTCATGATGGAAAAGTTGATGCATCGTTTGGGATTAGAGGTAAATGAAACTACTAAATTTGGGGCCAAAATGGCTAACAATGTAGTAGTAAATTGTTTGGGAGTTATAAAGAAAGTCAAGGTAAAGGTGTGTGGAGTGCAATTGGAGCTTGACATGTATGTGATGCCAGTGAAGGGGGACGGCTATCCGCTCATTCTCGGGCGACCATGGCTAATGGGAATGAAAGCCAGACAAGATTGGGAGACAAGGGCTTTAGAGCTAAGGCCACAAAAGGGGCTGCATAAAAAATGGAAGAGCACTATCTACAACATGAAGGAGGGCTGACAGGAGGATCTTATGTTAGAGACCACCGCTGATGAATGGAGTTCCAGCGAGGGTTGGTCATCTATGACAGAGGGAGAGTCTTCTAATGAGGAGGAAGAAAGCTCTCTAGAAGTGATGGCGATTACATTAAAAGGGCCTTCTAGTAGTGAAATTCTACAACAGCTTCCAAAGGTCGAGAAGGAGGGGTTAGAAAAAATGTTGGCTAAGGATCTATCAATTGAGGAGAAGGCAGCCTACATGGAAGTGGTGATAAAACACTCTGCACTTTTTATTTTTGATTATGAACACATCACAGGTGTGACAACAGTACAACATCACATTAATCTTAAAGAGGGAGCAAGGCCGGTGGTGCAGCGACTACGACGGTTGGGAGTAGTTCAACAAGACGCTCTACTCACTGAGGTGCAATGACTTTTAAAGGCAGGCTTCATCTATCCAATAGGGGACTCAGAGTGGGTTTCACCTGTGGTGGTGATACCCAAGAAGAATGGAAAATGGAGGATTTGTGTGGATTACAAGCCGCTAAAGGCTGCAACTAAGAGAGATCACTTTCCTCTTCCCTTTCAGGATGAAATACTCAACGAGGTGGTTGGGCGGGCATGAGAGATACACTGTTTGTGATGGGTATTCAGGTTATTTTCAGATCCGAATAGCTGAGGAGGATCAACAGAAGACCACCTTCATTACACCTTGGGGTTGTTTTGCTTACAAAGTAATGCCATTTGGATTAACAAATGCCCCAGCTACCTTCTAGCGATTCATGAATTATGTCTTCCAATCATATTTTGGGAAATCCATCAGGGTCTTTATTGATGATTTTTGTATTTATAGTTTTAAGGCTTTACATCTAGGAAAGGTGGATGAAGCTTTCAACCGCCTTGCACAAATGGGAGGGCAATTAAACCATGAGAAGTGTCGCATTGGCGAAAGCAGTGTAACTTTGTTAGGGCATGTTGTAAGTGAGAGGGGCATTGAAGCAGATCCAAACAAAGTTATAGCCCTATTGGCGGTGCCATCACCATCTTTTGTGAAGAAACTAACCTCTTTCATTCAGAAGGTGCAATATATGGGGCGGTTCATTCATCTCCTCTCACAATTAATATTTCCACTGCAACAGTTAACCCACTCTGAGGAGCTCCTGTGGAGTGACGAAAGCGAAAGGTGCTTTCATGAGGTGAAGAAGGCTCTTAGCACCCTTCCTATAATTTTACAGCCTTGTTGGGATCAGGAGTCTTTTGTCAATCTGAGTTTTGGGGAAGATGCTCTAGGGGCAGCACTAATACAAAAGGATGCTAAAACTGACCTAATGAGATCGGTTTACTTTTCTAGTAGAGTAATGACAGCATCAGAGCGAGGGTACAAGATGGTCGAGGTGATGGTTTTGTCTCTAATGTTTGCTGTAAGGAAGTTTCATCCTTATCTTCTCCCTAGGCCATTCATAGTGATTACGACAGAAGAGCATTTTCCCTATGCCTTACAGCACATGGATGTTTCAGCTAGAATCGATAAGTGGGTGATACAACTCCAAGAGTTTGACTACACCTTCAAGGTGGAGAATTCTACTTGAGCTTGCCTAGCTGATTTGTTGACCCATAGATGCCATCAAAAGAAGGAAAAGGAGAAGGGAAAGGTAAAAGAGGAGACACCTCCTCTTGAGGAGCCGCCACGGGTGGAGAATGCCCATGCCCTCTACTTCGATGGGGCCTACAAGCGTATTAAAGACAGAGCGGCAACAGGAATAGTGGAGTTCAGTCCCAAAGGTGACAAACTTTATGGAGAAGGCATCAGCTTGGAGGATGTCCATTCTAACAATGAGGCAGAATATCAAGCCTTGCTTTTAGGTTTGAGGTGGTGTCTCTCACATGGTTTCACTCGGCTTAATGTTTTTGGTGATTCTATGCTAATTGTTAAGCAAATGAAAGGAATCTGGGCTTGTAAAAATGATAACTTAGCAGTGAAAATGAGGGAAGCTAAAACTCTCATGAGAAAGCTACAGAAAGCCCAAATATATTTTGTGCCAAGGCACACAAATGGCGACGTAGATGCTCTAGCAGCTGAAAAATTGAAAGAGGTAATGGTGGGCATCATTGCAGTAAAGCTTCCCTTGTTTTAGGGTAAGTTTCAACTACAAGATGTGCTTTATTTTCTTGAGCATGGTGAGGCACCTACACATATGAGTAAGAGTGAGAAAAGGTGGCTGGCTACTAAGGCCACTAAATACCGCTTCATAAATGATGTGTTGTATTGCAAAGGAAAGGATGCAGTGCTTAGAAGGGTGCCAACAGCAAAGGAGATTATGGATGTGATTAAGAGATGCCATGAGGGGGTTTGTGGCAGACATTTTGCTCAAGAAATAACCAGCAAGAAGATTCTCCAAGCCGGTTTTGTGTGGCCTAGTCTACATCGAGATGTGCAACATTGGTGCCGCACTTGTGACGATTGCCAAAAGTCTAGACCAAGGAAGCTAGTGCACGAGGAACAAAATCCCATAACTACATATGTCCCATTTGAGAAATGGGGGATTGATGCAATAGGGCCACTCCCATGAATTCAATCTGGCAAGGAATACATCATAATGGGTGTGGACTATTTGACGAGGTGGGTAGAGGCTTCAGCAATTAGTAGGACCACAGCCCAAGAAGTGGGAAAATTTGTGTTTGAAAATATTTGTTGCAGGTTTGGCACACCTTTGGAAATTATTTCTAATCGGGGTCGCGGTTTTAGGGTGAACCTAGTAGGGGAGCTAATGGAAAGGCTAAAAATCAAGCACAGGCATTCTACTCCCTACTATCCACAGTGTAATGGTTTGGTCAAAAAAGTGAATAGGCTGATTTGTAAGATAATTACCAAGCAAGTACACATGCACCCCAAGCACTGGGATAAAAAATTGAGTGCAGCTCTTTGGGCCTATAGGACTTCATTCAGAACCTCACTTGGCTATACTCCATTTCACCTCGTTTATGGCCAAGAGGCTTTGCTTCCTATAGAGGTGGAACTGGCCAGTTTGCGTGTTTTAGTAGCCAGCCAAGAAAAGAATCAAGATAAGAAGTTAGAGGAAAGGATCTTGGATCTAGAGAGGCTGGAGTTAGACAGAGAAGCAGCAGTCCAACACTATTCCATGCAGGCTGAAGAGAGAAGGAAGACATTTAATAAGAAGCTGGCTAGCAAACACATAAGGGAAGGATCACTTGTGCTACGTTATGATAACCGCTTTGATAACAGAAAGGATGCTAAACTTGTGTTCAAGTGGGAAGGGCCATTCATGGTCATAAGGAGATGTCCAAATGGCAGATATAAGCTAGGTGACATGGATGGGAAGATTCACAAGACAAGGGTAAATGGATGGCGACGGAAGCCTTATTTTCAAAGAAATATGAACACTTTGGAGCAGTCATTCAATAAAAAGCCACCAACGAGGGGGTGCAGTCCTCCTTGCTCTATTGGACCATCATTATCAAGCTAGAGGCATGAATACCTCTAGCCTAAGGGGAGTGCTAATGATTCGGGTTTTTTATAACCCGGATTATTACCACAAAATTTGGCCAAAGCCCCTATCAAGAGCTCACCATATCACTTTGGGTTTACTCTTCAAGCACTAGGTATGCTACATTGCTTCTCGATTATGATAACTTTAGCAAATGGGGGGAACAAGTTCTTAGGAGGCATGTCAATGTAAAGTGTAAAAGGAATGGTTATCTTAGTGATGATGAAAATGGATTACACCTAGGAGTTGAGTGAGTGCATAGATTTTTCAAAGGACTAGCCTCCAACTACACATGGGCTCCGTCTGCATCACTATGATTTGGAATCTATCACCATCATTAGAGGACACCTCACCCTAGCACACAAGTCAATATCCACATCATGGTGTCATTTGGATCTTGCATAAAAGCTTACAAGCATGGATCCCTTTTGTCACATGCTTATTTGTATTTGTATACATATGGGGGACTAAAGTCAAAGCAGCTTTTGGAAACCGTTTTTATAATCTCAATAACTCCCAAGGAAAAACGAATTTCAAGAAAATTCCCGCATTGCCCGAGCGGTTTCGAGCTGGTCTACAAAGTTGCAGAAGAAAATTTTTTCAAATTCCTCATGGATTTGAAGTTACAAAGCCTCAGACTGCTAGCTACATGCAATTTTATTCTCTCTTTCACCACACCAACTTCCCACTCTATCCTTCTTGTAAATATACTATAATAATGTGCTTTGGGTAGTGGAAAGATTGGAGGTAGGTTTGGGGAGGTTTTAGGAGGGAAGTTTTTCAAAAACTTATCGCCTTCTCCTAGCTAGCGAGACCTTCTCCTCCTTCTAGAGCTCTTTCTACTCTTTCTTTGTTGTCAATCTCTAATGGCTTCCCACCCTCATCATCTAAGTTCTCGATGTTCTGCAACAGACACAAACAATGCTACTCCCTTGCCTCACAGACCAACTTTTGTCTTCTCTATCTTGGTTCCCATTACCCTTGACGGGAATACATGGACAGAAATCCTCATCTCTAAGGGATCTTGGGTGCTCATGCATCCACGACAAGGAAAGAGCAAGCATGAGGGAACTGTCTATAAATGGGCATGGAAGGGACATGTGGTGGACTTTAAAATTCCACAGGGCAAAACAACTGTGAAGAAGGTGCTCGTGCAACATGTCTTCATGCACCATCAGATTGTAATGGCACTTGGATATGAGACAAGGCTTCCACCTCATGGGCCAAACTGTAGTGGCTTACCCTCTTGGTTTTTATGTATCGTTATTGTCATTGCTTCAAACATTTATTGTATTCTATGTGAGAATATCATGTGTCATTACTTCAAACATTTATCCTTCATCCTATGAGGAGTGGCAGCCCATTGAGTGCATTTTAGGAGTCATCCATATGCTTAATGGACATGTTACACAGCTATAGTATGAGGGAAGGACTGGGCGGAGCCTTGTAGATGAGGGCCTCTTCTTTTATGATAATTTTTACCAACTTCAAGACTAGTCTCACACGAAAAGTTACCTCTAAGCACTCCCTTTAGATTTAGACAAGAATAGATTGGCATGGCTAGTGCTTGATTGCTTTTGAGTAGAGTCCACATGAAGCAAGATATACAGAGATGTGAAACGATCATTATAGGCTACCATTCAAATGAAATTAGTGAAGATTATGCTATCTATGCCTGTCAACTTTTTTGTGGAACTATTCTGGGAGTTTGATGTTAATGTTACCAAGACAATGCTAGTTTGCATGCGAATGGACAATGAATCATTGGCAATGATATTGTGGAGCCAATGGTTCATGAAACATATGGGACATGTACACTATTGCATTGTCCTTGATACAGTTGTAGCAAAGTACATGATCAAAACCCAGACTTTTATATTATCATTCTGGTATTGTCGGGAGAAATATATCAATGGACTGCTTGTGCTAATGGACCAAGAAGCTACAAGCTTGCAAGCCAACTAGGTTATAGACATTGAGGTGGTAGATGAGGCCTCATCTCTATTGATCATTATAAGCATAAGAGAGGAATGTGCTTTGGTCAAGCTTCACAAAGATATCAATGATGAGTCACCCAATATGCTACCAGAAGACTTCTACTTCGTACACAATAGAAAGCATATACTAAAAAGAAGGGAATCGTGGATTATGTGCAAGGACCTTCAAGACAGACTTCAGGAAAAAGCTTAGTCGCTCTTGTAATATGCAACCTTGTAACCTGAGATTCTCTTGCAAGATGTACCTTGTAACACACAACCCTTCTGTTAAGGGATCTTTTGTAACACATCCTTTGTTATAGAAGGGATCTTTTGTAACACACAAAGCCTTTGATCATTTATGGATCATTTGTGTCAATTTCCTCTCTACAAATAGTTGCATTATTCTTTTGATGTATTTTCTAGTGCAAAGATGGTGTAATCAACATGATGTAATAATTGAAACAACAAGCTGTACCTTGTAACACACAACCCTTTTGTTAAGAATTGGTTCTTTGTGTCATTTTTCTTTTACTATCGGTAATGCTATTTTTTTGGTGTGTTTAATAGTGCTTGCCTCTGAGGAATACAAAGATGATGTAATTCAGACATTTTCTTAAATTGACAAGATATCAAAGAAGATACAACACAATACACTGTCCAAATGTCTTTAAAAATCAAAGAATAATGTGTTTCTACATTATATCATTTGACCATACATATTCACTAGCACATCTTGGAAACCAATACATATTATAACTATAGATTCAGTCAGAGCCAGGTGAAGGTGGACTTGATGATGGCTTCATCCTCTTTGGGGAGCACTCTCGATCATTCTCGTCTTCCCTCTCCAACATTGACATCACCGTGGAGGGGCCTTCATCAAGTTGCTACAATGTACCCCTGCATAGCCTTGTTTTCTTTTCCCTCATGAATCTTCTCTTCCAATATGGATGCAGGTCCTCAACTTGTGTCATCCCAGCTGCAATAGCTTGACCTGCATATGACAAATAATATGGCACTCGAAGCGTCTCGCATCCATATCCTATACCAAAAACTCACAAAGTGAATTTCTTTGCTACCAATATCACCTTCTCGCTATTGGTTGCCACAAGATGGCTACCCAAATACCTCGAAACTACCTTCAATGCAAAAAGAGGTAGCACCACATTGTCTAGAGAGAAACCCTTCTGAAATATTATGATCTGTCAAGAAACAAGAAAATAAAATATGTTTGTAAGAAAACATTGACAAATAATATGTATATAGATATTTGTCTCTCAGTTGTGTATATGTACATGTGTACATATGACTTGTTACCTTTTTATGATTGAAACATCCCACATAGTGGGCCAACCCAGAATCCTTTCTAGTCTCTTTTAAATTGGAGGAAGATGAGATTGCACTGCCTACCCACCTGCTTCCTCTGGCTCTTTTAATGAACTCATATTCTCAAATGAGAAGCTAGAAATTAAACATATCAAAATTGAAGAATGCCATAGCAATAGCAACCGCTAACACTAAGAACAAAAGGAATAGGCACTATGAGATGATTCTCATTGTTTTCTAGCATTCTTCTTGACCATAGTGAGATTGCCCCCAATGTCTGGCATTTCTTCTCTCTCTTGGATCCTACGCATGTCCAACACTCCTAAACGTTCTACAGGTTGAGCAGTCTCTATCTTGGGGGGAAACTGACTCTCTTATGACTTAGACTCCTCAAAAAACTATGTGAGCAATTGTTTTCATGCCGTGTAATCCCCCTCCTTGACTTCTAAGTTGTCAAAGAAATATTTATATTCTTCATCTGCAATGAAACCAATATCAGCATCGCTGAATTCAACTAATGCCGTAAGATAGTAGTCCTCACGCATATTTAGTTGCTGCATAATGTCCACTAAAAGAATAAACTCTTCATTTTTTGAGCCCATATTGAAGCTCGACATGCATGATAAAGGAAGGCCCTAAGGCTCGTCCTTTATCTCTTTACCCTTTCCTGGGGCATCCACATCAAATCCTGGCACCATAGGGTTGCTACCTACCAAGGCTCGCTCTTCCTCTAAGTTGATGGGCATCTCTTCATCATAATACTCATCCTTTGCCATGGTGATCACCCTCAGAGGTGGACGAAGCCTGTGCTTCCATGTCATCTCGAAGCTAAAGGTGAAAAAAACACAAAAACCTATACTTGTACTAAACAAGTTGATATTTCTTCGACTGCAAGGGACAACTGTCCAGGCACACTATGCCACACGAGGGGATTTTCTCCAAATCCCTTCTAAGCTTTCTTACACTTGCTCTTTCTAATGACCAAAGCCCCGGATGGACAAAAGTCACTCCATCCAGCACAACAACACTCACTGCAGTTAGACTTTTGAACTCATGTTCATAATCCTCAAAGGCATCGAATGCTAGCACCTGCTCTAATGGAAAATTTTCCATAAAAATACAAGAGATCTCGTGTGCTCTAAGCACAAAACCTACTCTATAAAATTTTTCAAAAGCTTATCCTTTGGAAGCTCCTAGGCAATGTCTTCATCTAGAAGAAGAATGACGTTGAATAGGGAACTTTGGGCCATCACTTGATCACAACTCCTAAAAAAGGGGCTCAAGAAAATATCAACCAAAGATTAGTAAAAGAATTAAGAAAATAGGAACCAAAGAAAAAAAATCAAGAAAATTTTAAAAAAAAGGAACTTCAGGCCAATGGGCCAAAATGGCATGAGTGAGGCCCAATGACCTTCCTAGGGGGGCCTCTATCACACTGTTGTGATCCATGCTAATCGTGCTGGGCGCGTTGAAGGCCAATGGGCAAGAATGGCATGAGTGGGGCCCAAGGAATAACTAGCACAAGGCCTAATTTAAAAGCACAACACACAAATAGTGAAAACAATCCTTTTGAAAGATAACTTCTGTATTTAGTGAAAATTCTTATACAAGTGTTCACATTCTGCCCATATAGAAGAATCACATGAAGGCCTTTGTTTCTCCAAGACTTCTGTGCCTAAGTAGTACCAAGGCCTCAAGAAGTCCATCTTGAATCTCATGGGAGCTCTGATGATTCCTAGGAGTCTAAGAGTTTATCGCATAGAGCCCCCTAGTACCTTGAACTCCTCTTACCTAAGGATATTCCCTTATGTAGCAACCCCTCGCCATCGAGATCGTTCCAAGTCTCTCTAAGTTAACAATCTATTCCCCTCTTGAAGAGCAAAGTGAATTGGTCTAAAAATCCTAGATTTAAAACTAATCACATATTAATAATAGTGGAGTTTTCTTCCTTGAGAAATTACTCCTAATCAACAATTTTTTATCATCTACCTTAATTGTCCTAATTCACTTTAAATAAATTTTGAATACAAAGAAATAACCATTTTTTAATATTTCTAAATTCTAAGAAAATATTTCTTGAGATTTAAAATTTTTGTAAATGTAAAAATATATATCCTTCGTATAGTTTTCAACTTTCTCTACATTTACATAATTTATAAATGCTACAATAATTATTCTTAATGGAACTTTTATTTTTCCTAACATTTATATAATTTATAAATTTTAAAATAAATATTCTTAATGCAACATTTTACCTTTCTCTTATTTACACAATTTATAAATACCAAGAAATTTATTCTTGATGCAATTTTTTATTTAAAAGTAAATTAAGACAATTTATCCAATGCAATGTTATGCAATTAATCCTAACTTTAAATTATAAATATCTAATTTAATAGAATTTAATTATTCTAACATTTCCTTTTCCTTTAATTCCTTTACCAAATTGAACCTTCTTTATTTGTGTTCCTAGTCATGTATTGAATGAGTGTTAATTTATAATGGAACATGGTTGTGTCATGTGTGATAGCATGTCAACTACGTTCGTGACCATGTTGGTAGCTCCTGCACTCTTTGCTCCAAAAGAATATTGTCTCTTCAAGGCCATTAGAAGAAGACATCCATGGCACTAGCTTCAAGCTTTGAAAATCTTGAACTCTAAACGTTTTGGCGGCTCCTTGCGAGACCGAGACTTCACTAGGAGAGGAAGGACTTGTGCCGAGGTACGAAAGGTACAAAGGTAGATAAGACCTTTGTGAGCCAGAGTGGTTCTCTCCTTTGCAATTGAAGATGATCTCCTCTTGCTCCTTCGTCTCACTCCCTCTCTTTCTTCACTCTCTTCCTCTCTATCCTCCTCTTCTTTTTTATCTACTCCCTTCCTTTCTTCTTCTCTACTTTCTCTCTTTCCCTCCTTCTCCTCCCTTCTTCCTCTCCTCTTCTCTTATCTTCTTACCCTCCTCTTCTCTTCTTCACCACCTCCTCTCTTCCCTTCCTCTTCTTCTCGTTCTTTTCTCTTTTTCTCTACCTACCCACTTCTCCTCTTCTCTTTTTCCCCACTTTCTCTTCTTCTCCTTCTCTTCTCGTCTTTTTCACCTCTTCTACTCTCCTCCCTCTCTTCTCTCCTCTCTCTCTCCCTCTCTCCCTCTATCTCTCCTCTCTCTCTCTCTCTCTCTCTCTCTCTCTCTCTCTCTCTCTCTCTCTCTCTCTCTCTCTCTCTCTCTCTCTCTCTCTCTCTCTCTCTCTCTCTCTCTCTCTACACACACACACACACACAACAATTGGCAGGTAGAATAATAGCATTAGCCTAAGCTAAAGCTAATGCTAGATTTTAAATCCTTAGCCTATCAATTAGTTTTCTAGGTCCTTGGGAATTATGTGAAGTTCCCCTTCTCATGAGATCGATGCATTCAAAGCCATCCCTAGATCGAAAACTTGTGTGATGAAGCCTTGCACTTAACATTGGACATCCATGTGACATGTTGTTGTGACTCCCTTGAGCACACCACCATAGCAAGACCCGTGGACAGCTTATTTATTCAAGTGTTTCAAGTCGAGAGCTATGGCTACCTCTCACATAGCCATGTGCACTCTCCCACACACCAATGTAGTGAGCTTACCTTTCAATCTAATTGAGTTGCCTCCTCCCATGAATTCACCAATAGCTCCATGATCCAAGATGTGCTTTCAAGTAAGCCCCATCTCCAAGCTCCAAGCTTTGAGCTCCATAGCTATACATGAGAAAGGTGAACAAAAGAAGATGAAGGTGAAGAGAGGAGAAGAAGAGCTTCTCCATGGTCCCTCACTTTCTTATACACACACTCTCCCTTCCCTTTCTCCGTCTCTCATACACAAGAATGAAGCAAGAGCAAGGACCTTTGTCCCACCATTTCTCCCTACTTTTTCTCCTCTTTTCCTATTAGCTTGGCCTGAACCCATGTCTCTCATTCTTTATAACTTTCACGGGAGAGAGTCTGATTCTCTTTTACAAATAAATTACAATGTGCCTTGCACTCTTTCTACAAAAATGTTAAGGTTCACTTATTCTTGTGTGCCTTCCTCTTACATTTAGAATTTTTTCCTGCACTTTGTGCCTTCAGAGTTTCCTTAGTATGCCTTTGTCCTCTATCTTCCTCTTGCCTTGGGACTATCTTCTACTTTTGATTGTTTGGATTTTTTGTCTTGTTATTCTGAGGTTAGCATTACCCCCCTCCTATTTGAGTGCTTGTCCCATGGTACTTGATGGTATGGGTTGAAAATGTCAAGGGTTGGTGTGGAATGATTCTTGGAAACTTTGGGGAGATAGGTCATGTTGAAGATGCATTGTGAAGTAGTTTTTAAGGTTGCTAATGTCAAAGATAGATTGGTGATTGAAGAATGTCTCCGTAGATGTTGTCTTGCCAAATTGCTGCACAATGTACCTAAAAAGAAGAAGAGTGCACTTCTTAAGGGGATGTGTCTACCTTATCGTGCAGTGCACCGTGCAAATGATGGAGGAATTGGGAGATGGGACCCGATTTGTGTAAAGGTAGGTGATGTGAGTGACTTAGGAAGATAGGTCTATCAAAATGTCATGCCCTTGATGTGCCCTTAGGTGTGAAGTGGGGGAGGGGGTAGGGTGGTCCCTAGGTGCATTGGTTGTGATACTTATTGAATATAAATGGAGAGAATTTCTTTTTCTTCATTTTTCCTTTTCACTTGTTTTCTTTTCTTTTCTTCTATTTTCAGTCTTTTTTCTTCTTTTTTTCTAAATTACAAGGGGGCACATTAGTTGGCATCCCATTCATGGGTAGAAGCCAAGCTATGGGGAGGCTTGAGGAATTTTCTTAAGAAAGTTCTGTTGTGCATATATCCCTTCAAGTTCATTCTTACATTGAGGGGTGTGGAGGACAAAAACGGGTGGTTGCACCTAGTAAACCTATTGTTTCTCATATCTTCTATTAAGCTCATACAAAATACTCACAAGAGGGTGACTCTCATCATGAGGTGGGGCATTGCATAGCTATCTATTCCTACATTAATATAAAAAAGAGGGGCAATAACCATCCTTCCTTTGGAGTAGGCTTTTGTTTTAGTAATATTTGCAAGAGGCAAAGATAAATACATGTGGTGATGAAGGCAAGATTTGGTAAGAGGAGAATTCTCTAAGGAAGCCTGTTATGGATAGGTGGAGGTCCCTCTCAGTGAAGGTTAAGCATTTCCTTGGAGACATGGCATTCACATTCTAGATCTTTGGGAAGTCATAACTACCATGAATCTATATTGATTGAAATCAAATCTAATTCTCCGCATGTAGGGAATGTAGGTAGGATCATTTCTCTCGTATGGCAGGGTGCTACAAAAAGCCATCCAAGCATCTAAGTTAGAGTCACTTAGGTTGTGCTTCATACCCATCCACTTTCCTGGGCATCTCCACCACCTTGTCCTCCCAATAAACTGTAGGCTCCCATTGCCACCTTATGGGGTGTCTAATTCTCTTCTCCAAACATCTCTTCCCTGGTTTTACTGAGATCTTTATCACTTCTTCCACCGCCCTTGAAGAAAATACTCTATCCAGTTTTTGAGGGAAGGTGAAGGTAAAGTCAAAAGATCGACTATGATTTTCCTACTACTCCCATACTACAAGTTCTTGGCTTCACCTATAGCAGCTTGGCTTGGAGTTTTCTTCATGCTAGCTCTACTTGATTTAGCCTCATGTGCCTCATTTCTACCATTCTCTTGGGGGCTATGGTTTCCTCTCCTTTCTCTTCTGGTTGTGCTTATTTCTATAGAGGGGGACTTGATTGATGTGGCTGCTCTTCCTTGATGTGGTCAAGCTCAAAGTTTGACCTCTCTTTGTGCATTGGCTCTCTTGGATCTTTACGGAGAGGCTGTGCTTGTTGCTCTAGCTCCCAAAACCCTAGCATTTTGAGTTCTTGCATAGTTAATCTAGTCATTATCAAATGGGCTCTTTGTTCATTCACTCCTAAGCCGGTGCTAGGTTTGGGTGCCTTGGCATGGAGTTCATATCGAAGTGCTCTCCTTGTTAGATCCAATTTCCTTTTGAGTTCCTTAATTGTTTCTTCTTCTCTTGACTAGATGACATTCAATATTGTGTTTAAGAAGGCTTTTTGTTGCTCGAGCATCCCTGTCTCCACTATTGTAGCTTTGCTTTTTTCCATAACATATTCACTCTTTGAATGGGCTAGCCAATAAGCTAAGTCTTTCATCATGTTCTCATTCTTGGTTGTCCATCCTTTTTCCTTCCCTTTCATTTGATCCAAACCTTGGTTCTTGTATTGGGCTAGGGTAGTGATTACCTACTTTTCTCTTGCCATAATATATTCATTTGTTCCTTTTCTTGGTTGTGGCACCTTACATATTCCCTTAGGATGGCCTACTTGTGGAGTGTTGCATGAAGTTGGTTATGTAGTTCCCCCAACTTTATCCTTGCTTCCTGCTCACTCTGTGCCTTTGCCTCTTGTATTTATTTTGATAGATGTTCTCTTTGGTGCTTCAACCTATCAACCTCTTCCTCAAGGCATTGCCTATCCTGAGATACGATAGCACATTGTGCCTCTAGAGCAATTCGGCTCTCCCTTTCTTCATCATACAAGTTTTTTAAAATTTATTTGCCTTGCCTTGCCTTTAAAGCTTCTTCTAATGCCATCACCTCCCTAGTTAGTATGGTCATCTGCCTCTTTTTTCTAGGGGGTAGGTTATGAAGGAATTTCTTTCTTTTTCCAACTCACCAAGCATAGATTTTCTTTCTTCATGCACCTTGTCATGTTGTCTTTGAAGGTCTTTCACCAGTTTGTCATACTGTTCTATGTTGCACATGGGTGAGGGTACCAAAGTAGTTGATACTTCCAAGCAAGGTACATTTGGCCCTTGGTGCGATTTGGCATCAACCTACTGGCCTTTTGATTCCTCCTTGTTGTGTTATGGAGCTCCTTCTTGCTTGGTGTAGGTGCAAGATCTTGCATTTTTCTTACAAGGTATTGCACCTAAGCCATGGCATTGCTTTCATTAACTGCCCCCTCGGTGGTTCCTTACATTGAAGTGGTCGTTAGATCCATGACTGGTGGGATTGCTTGCAAAGGATCCTTTCCCTTTCTTTTCACTAGTGGTCTTTTTCTAGCCTCTTCTGTAATAGTACTTGTGCTTGGCATGTCCTCTTGTGTGGGCTCATCATAGCTAACTCTAGATATTGTGAGGGTTTCTCCATTGGTCTTCTAATGGCCAAAGCTATATGATCCTCCTCCTCTTGTCTTAGTCTTTCTTCTTCTTCCTCTTATCCCTTTTGCACTTGTCTTCAAGTTTCTTGGATTCCTCTTCCACCCTCTACAATTCTTTGTTTTCTTTTGTGGCGGACATGATTCTCTTAAGAAGAATTTTTAGGGTGATTCTTCTTCTTTCTCCTTGGCTTGGTGGTTCTGAGCCTCGCTAATTCACTGATCATCCTTTCACTAGAGGTTTTTTGATCTTGAGTGGCACAGTTGGCTTCTCTCTTCTTAGCAACTTGTTTTGTCTCCTCCTCCTGAACTTTATTAAATTCTTCCTCCCCCTCATTCCCTATTGAGAATGAAGCGGGAGGGCTTATTGGAGTGGGGGAGCACTACTCTTCTTGGATCGGTGATTGTTCAGGGTTTTCCTCCAACACTATCTCTTATCTTTCCACCTCCCCTAAGGCTTCCTAGATTATATCCATCAACATCCCTCCAAACCCTACCATCGATGCCTTGGACACTAATATTTTCCTCTATAACTTTGCTATTGTAGCCGAAGACTCTCCCCCTACTTCCCTTTGGTGCTGCTGATAGCATGTGTTGATGCCTGGATTGTTTTTCAAACATAGGCATTCTTGTTCACCTTGTCCCCAGTGCACTTGCTACAAGGCTTTCAAGAAAGGGCACTCCTATTTTGTTCATGAGGGTGTCATATCTTTGACTTGAGAAGAGGGTGTGGACCATCTTCACCTGTAATCTAATGGTGGACTCGTGAATATCAAGAAAGTTGATTCTATCATTTGTGTATACTTTCTTCTTGTCCATTTCTAACATCCCGTAGACATATCTTTTGAGCTTTTTCTCTGGCTTGTCCACTAACCCCAAGGCCTTCTCCACAATTTCTGGGCTAAGTTCAACTTCCACTCTTCTAATGGCATCTCCCTGTCTAATTGTCACCATGCCATTATTTTTCTAGGCATCAAAGGTCTTTAGAAATTCCATGCATTTCCTATGGACTTGGCAAGATTACATTATTCTACTATCTACCTAACTGCCTCTTCTGATGTCACCAGCTCTCCCAAGTTATGGATGCTATGGTATTTTAGCTAGTTGAAGGCATGTATCTCCATGGCTAAGCTATATTTTCTATGTTTCTCCTTCAAGAATGGGAACTTATTGGTTTTATCCTATTGCCCTCTGCCATTTGGATTCCTCTCACTACACAATAGTCCACAATAAGTTCTTCTTAAAGGACATTTCTTGCATAGAAGGTAAATTGATTAGAAAAAATACTATCGGATGATGAAATGTATAAATCAAAAAATGAGATTTTTCACGTACATCAATCCATACATTCCAGGCAAGAACTCCATGGAGAATTCTTACTAAAGGAAGAAGAAAGTTCAAGTCATCATTTTCTTTTGAAGCTTAACTCTTATTTCAATTTTTCATTCTCATTCACTTTTCACTTTATCCTCTCCCCTTTGGAAATGATAAAAATCCTTCTCAATGCATCCTCAGTGTGCCTTACCTTTTCAAGATCCAATCATAGCACTTTGGGTCATATTCGAGTGTTGCATGATAGGACATATCATGTGGATATATGCCCACTTATGTGATATAAGTCAATACGTTGATCAAGAGGTCACCTGAGTTGATTTGGCTTGCAATGTGGAGTTTCTCCTCTATTAGGATCCTATCCAAGTATGGATGTAGCATGATATTGTCTTCTAACGACCGATTTCTTATCATTTCTAATACCTTAAATGAAGGTAGGGCCACATATGTTTGGTCATACTTAGACGTCTTGATGGCACATCATTGCTCCACATTGATCATGATTAGATAACCCTTTTCTACCCATTGAATGCGCAAAGTATACCAGTTGTGTAAGAAATTGAACTCGGATTCAACTAATCATTGGATCTCAATAAGTTCTTATGGTGGCATGGGAATTTTTCTCTTCTTGAAGCATGTGATTAAGCATTGGCTAAAGTCCTATTTTCTCAAAATTTCATTGGGAATCAACTCTTCTACAAATGATGGCAACCTTTGGATGTTGCCAAAGCAATCACACATGTAACAATTGCCATCCTAGCAACCAGAGTGTCTTCATAATCTATACCAGATATTCGAGCATACCCTTTTACAACTAGCCTAGCCCTGTACTTGCTAATAGAACCATATCAATTATGCTTAATTCTATATATCCACTTACAACCATTAACTTTCTTTCCCTTATGCAATGGTACTAGATCCCGAGTCCTATTGGCCCCTCTAATACTGCAGTCATCTCCTCATCCATTATTGCATTCCAATGAACATGATCAATAGCATCCTCAAAAAAAGTGAGCTCAATATTCTCAACCACCTTTACCATATGAGCATAATGGTGAGTTGCATAACTTTTAAAACTAAATCTTTTAATAGGATATCTAACCCTGCTACACCCACATACCATTGGATAACTCAATGGAGCATTTACATTACCATGTGCTCTCTATATACCTTATGTCTGAAGGGATAGCAAGCTCATCATCCAAAATCTTTGAATGACTGGAATCTCCATCAAATCATAAGTGACTAGCAAATACATCATTACCAACTGACACTTTCTTTTTCACTTTGTCTTTATCTTTGACACTTGTTGTTGTACATGAAGATGTGGGGCTACTCCTTAGTCTCCAGTAGACCAAGGGCTAACTATAGATATACTACTAGATTATGTTTGTGGTCCACTGAGGCTTCATGATTCTTGCTTTTCTATCTACACATAAGTATCATGATCTAGCACATAAACATATGAAATACAACCAAACACTGTTAGCTGTGACATATCAAATTTCTTTCTTAAAAACATTCTTTGGGAGTCATTCCATGAATTGCAGTTGTCGGTGTTCTATTCATAATATAGACGGTAGTATGAATAGTTTCAGACCAAAAATGTTTTGCCAAATTTTTTTCAACCATCAATGCTCGTGCAACTTCTGCAATATGCATGTTTTCCTTTTTGTAACCATGTTCTATTGTGGGGTATACTTGTAAGTAAAGTGCCTATTTATCCCATGAGACCTCAAGAAGTCACTAAACTAATTACAGAGGCACCCTTCTCCTCCATCTGACCTCAAGAACTCAACTTTCAAGCATATTTCTATTTCAACAACAGTCTTGAAAGTTTTAAAGTGAACAAACACATCATTCTTTCCCTTCATTAAATACATCCACATCTTTCTTGAACATTCATCATAGTAAATGTAAAAAAATATTTGATGCCACTAAGAGATATTTTTGTATAGGCCCCCAAAAATTTGTATACATAACATCAAGTATATTTCTACTCACATCTCTATCATGCAAAAAAGGTTGTCTTACCTACTTACCAAATTGACGTGCTTCACACACTTTATGAAATTCTACAACTCTAAAGGTAGGAAACCTTGCAACCAACCCTTTGGACTATATTAATTTCAATGTTTGCACATTTACATGTCTAGTATATTTATGCAATATTTCAATGTCTACAACCACTCATTTGCCTTCACTATACAAAGTAGTATTCAGAGTAAGAATTTCAATATCTAAAGTGAACATGTGGCCATGTCTACTTCCTTTTGCAACCAACATGCACTTATCATTAAAGTCTTCCACAAAACAATCTTTTGCATTAAATCAAATCTATAGCCCTTACTCTACCATTTGGCCAATAGATACTAAATTCTTTGTGATGGATGGCACATGTAAGATATTTAACAAACCCTTTTTCTGGCCATCATGCAAGGATAAGAAAAAAATTTCAATGTATGAAATTAGGTGGCATGAATCATTATCCATTTGCACATAACCTAGATTTTGTAAATCATGCATCTCTTCAAACCATTCAGCATGGCTAGTGATATGATTAGATGCACCTAAATCAACATAATATACATCATCATGTGTTTTCTTTCCTGTAACAACATTCATCATATGTTACATAGCAAAAAGATACTCATTTTTATCATCATTCTTTTGTGAAGAGGATGCATAGTTTTCTTGTTGTAATTTACCATTATCAATATTATCCTTCTTAGCATAATATTGGTTTGCAATATGACCTATTTTGCTACAATAATGAGACAAACAATATCAAAATTGATAGAACCTCTATTCTACCATCCATCTCTTCTTCTAAATCTCCCCCTAACTCTAAATTTGCCACACCCTTATGAAATTAGCATTTCGCTAAACTATTGATTTAACTTGTTTTGCTGGTAATCACTAGCACATCCGATGCCACGAGCTCTTGAAGAGGATACACCACATCCTCTTTCTAAATTTGAGTAAAGTGCTTAGACTTGTTCACTACTTCTTTCAGATTATTCACCCTGGATGTTGATCTCTTCAATGATCAACATGCAGGGTTGATCATGAGAGAGACCAACTCATCAAAATTTGGAAACAGCTTTGATACATACATAGAAGTAATAAATAATTTCTAGGCCTTCTCATTATTAAAGCTACCCAATTTAAGTAGTTGAGACCAAATCATCATCATCATGCATTGCATAGCCACTAAGGCATTTGCAATGTTTCTCACTTTCAAAACATATGTAATATATTTAAAGACATCTTCTCTTTCTCCAAAGTAATCAACTTCTACTTGAGTTAAATCCTCCATGCCTTTGTATTTTACTGAAAATATGTTTTTAAAATTTGTCCAAGCTGCATATGAAGTTTTTGCATTTTTAATATATTCAAGCATAGTATTATCAACGATAGCAAATAGCCAATACATCACCTTTTTGTCTTTTACATTTCATTCTTTGCACGCTTTTAATTCTTTTGCAGTCCAGACTCTCGATCTGCAAGGGAACCAAACCAGTCGCATGATTACTTTACTCTAGTTCCTTTTCTTCACCTAAAATGAACTCATAAATGCCTTTTTCAATAAGGAAGAAGGAAGTTTGTTACACAAAACTTCCATGATGGGTAATTACTCTTGTCAAGCTTCCCAATGATGGGGTTTCCATTGTTCTCTGCCCTTATCACAAAATTGATACAAAATAGCAAGCAAGTCTTCTACAACCTTTTATAACAAGTACATAGCAATACACCAAGCAACCTTTTTCATTGGACTGTTCAATAATACATGTAATCTACAAATTAGCAGAATAAAATTGTGTTTTCGTTCAAGAAAACACCTCAAAACTTGCAAATTCAAAATATGTAACCTATATACCCACTTTTAGTCAATATAATCTGATATCATTGTATACCCTAAAATTACTATCTACAATCTTGCAAGTCTAAACTGGGATATAAAACAGTCTTAGATGTCAAAAAATTAAGCAATAAGCCAACAAGGCTTGTCTACAAAATATAGTGTGCTTCATACACACCAAATCTCATAGCAATTTGAGATTTTTGCTTTGCTCTACTTCTAGTTCCTCCACATGCACCATCTAAGAGAGAGAGAGAGTGGAAGAATGGGAGAACTTCTTACCCATCGCTTGCTTACTTAAATCCTTACTTCTTCTCTTCACTTTAGCCTTCAAAACTAGTTACTCTTAGTGGCACCACTTTGATACCATATCATGAATTGTGTGGTGGGGAGACTTGCTCGAGTTATGGTGCCAAACACACACCATACACACAAGAGGAAGCTCACTCAAGAACAAAAGAAGAGAGATGGATGCCATTATTCTTCTTTCACACACAATACAATGTACACAAAATAAAGATAAGATAGAATATAAAGGAAAGTGGCCTACTAAGTCAAACAATGCATAACTAACTATACCAATTGATAGGCACTATAACTATACCAGCTTTGTAGGTAGGTGTAATAAACCAAATATAATAAGTGACAAGTACCCTAAGAAATCATGACAAGCCTCTATAAAGCATATCATTGACTTCTAAATAGGCCCTTAGATAGAGCCTCTTCTTTGAGTTATGGACCTATGGGGGACATTAGGAGAAACATGGACTCTCTTTTTTGCCCCTTAAGGGGTTTCTCTCACCTCTCTCTCTCTAAAAAGAGATTCCAAAATAATATTAGAATAAGAGATCTTCTACAATCAAGCAAACCTCATATTTGTATTTTCAATAGATTTCACCTATTGTTTTATTCTCAAACTTTAGGATAAAGTCAATTTCTCTCAAAATCCTCATAACTAAAAAAATACAATTCTATTTTCTCTAAAAATGGAGCCCATCATTAATATATGACTCTTTAATGCCCCATAACTCTTCAACATGAAAATATATTAGAATCATTCTGATTCTTACTTCTTAAAAGGGCAGAAGTTAAAAAACCATATAAAATAATGTACACATCATATTTTAGGATTACTTTTTACCCAGAGACACCTTTTTGACTCGAGAGTTTCATTGTTTTTCTTTTGGACAATTATGTGCCTATTTCTAGGCATTTCTTCATTCCCTCTCAAATCTCTAGTTTTGTTTGAAATTTTTTGTACTCTTCTCCTTCCCTCCAGAATATGGTCTCTTGCATATGAAATCTTCTGAAGCAATACTTAGTACTATATTTACAACACTCTCTACCCTGCTACGAGCAATCTCAAGAGTGGTTTTGATAGCATTTGCTAAAATCAAATAATATCTATCTACAATACTCTCTACCCTGCTACAAGTAACCTCCCTCTTTAGTATTGTGCTATAAGATATCTTCCTCTTCAACACTCTATACTACAAGCAATCAAGTGATAATGGAGGTATCTTTATTTTTTTAATCTCTGTGATGTTATTATTCTTCATACTTATTGTTTAATCCTTAAGTGTCAATTCACAGAGAGAGAGAGAGAGAGAGAGAGAGAGAGAGAGAGAGAGAGAGAGAGAGAGAGAGAGAGAGAGAGAGAGAGAGAGAGAGGAAGAGAGGAAGAAGGGAGGGGGGAAGAGAGAGGACTATGTGAGATGAACTAATAAAATAAGTGATAGAGTGACAGAGAGTAAATTAGGATAGAAGATAAGATGATGTTATTGTTCTCCACTAGCCAAGCTTTTGTATAAATATGTTTAAATATCTTTGATCAATTCTTCTTGAGGGGGAGAGAGAGAGAGAGAGAGAATATTTTGGATAGAACAAAAGATAAGATTGGATGCTGATTAGAGGTAGATTAAAAGCGAAGATTACAGGCAAATCAGGGGTTGATTAGGGTCTATCATGACTGAAATCAAGAGAAAGAGACAAGATCAAAGTGGTTAAAAAAGAACACAGATATAGTGAATCAAATGGGTGTAATTGTGTGATTTGAGCCAATCCAGAATTAGTTGCATGCTACTGGATTGACCTGACCTGTAGCTCCCAGATATTTAGACATTCTTGGTATTGATCAGAAAATTGGCATTGACTCCTTAGCTTATTATTAATCAAAGGGATGTAATTGTGTAATGTTAAAATTGGCATATATTTTTCTTTACAGGATGCAAGTGTAGGACGTACCAAGAGAAAGAGAGATATTCACTTTCAATTGGAGGATGAATATGCACCAATGTTCAAAAGAGCTGTAGAAAGGGATGATGCAATAAGATACAAGATGCAACAAGAAATAACTATAGGGAAAAAAAACGTGGACCTTTGGGTTGATGGGTGCATTTATCCACCCGATCCAGTCACTCAAAGGCCACCACAATTTGAAGGGCTTCTATCATTTGTAAAGTTCGTTTATGAAGGTAATGAAGGATTGTATGGAAACACATGCAGACTTGTCACACAAGGATTAGCAGGGGTTCATCAAGCCTTGAAAAATATGCAGACAAGATTACAAGGGAATATGCAATCTTTGATGGAAAATGTTAGATTATTGACTGAGTAGGGAGAACCAGAGCCTACAACAAGCAATGTCTATCATTGAAGATGCTATGGAGGTTACACATGTGTAAAATATAGAGTTATAGTCTAAAGTTATGGACTTGGAGAAGGAGAATCAAAACATAAAGCGGAAGCTCAAAAAAAAAAATGGAGATTGGGCCCACTCTTTAAAAACCAAAGAAGCACGTCGGTGCATCCGATTAGTTAAACCAATTCACCAATTAACCAAAGGAATTGGACAATATCATAAACGGATATATGCTCAATCTGCTACAATGAGAAATATGTTCCCTCATGCAGAGAATGATACTATTGCCAAAGTACTAAGCAAGGATATGGTCAAAAATGCATTGGAAAATCGTAAATTCAGGGACATTGTAGATGGTGTTGCAAGTGAACATATTAGGGATGTGAGCAACTTATTACTGCTACAGATGCTTAGGGATTATGTGACAAGGTGGGATTGAGTTCTGAGTCATATAGTATGCTCTATCAACAATTGGATACAAGATTTAAACAAGTCTTCAAAACTAAGCGAGTAATGCCTCTACCAAAACCATTTCACGTAAAAAATGCTAAAAAACAACTAAATGATAAAGTTTTAGAGCTAATTAGTGAGCCAACACATCTGAAAAATACAGACATATTGAAGTATGGTTCCAAAGAAGTTGCATTTGTATTAAATGCATCCAACAACTTTGTATTGGATATATGTAGGGTTCAGATTACTATGGTCAAATTCTACAATATATCTATGCAAGAATATAGAGGCAAATGAGAGTGAGATTATCAAGGGGGAAAAACTTGAATGTGTGAGTATAACACTTATGAATCAAGCATTGGATCCAAACATTGATGAAAACCATCCTTTATACTTCAATGTACAGTCAGAGAATGAAATATGGTGGCTTGCAGCATTTGAAGTACCAAAGGAGGACCATGAAGTACTTAAAGTTTTTTATAATCTCACTAATATACCCATTGTTATTCAATAGCAAAATAATGGAGAAATTTTACACATTGAGTGGTTTGGGGACTATCAAGTTGAATGGCATCTTGTAGGTGATTTAAAAACATTGAAGTGTATGTTTGTTTTATCAAATGCAGCAAATACAAAATTTCTATGCATATACTGCATGCAAACTAGGAAGAAAGGGAAAGATGGAAAGAAAGAATGGCTTGCCAAGGCAAGATAATAAGGTGCTCCAGCACATGATCAAAAAGTCATGAGAAATGGAATGCTAGCTCCAGTGGATTCAAACCGGCGCCCTATTTTGGAAATACCACTAACAAGGGTTCACTTTTGCACATTGCATTGTTTGTTAGAATAATTGAGACGCTAGTATATGAATATATATGCTTTGCATACAAGATGCAGCCTATGTCAGAAGCTAATGCTACATGCAAGAAGGTAGAACGAGTCCTCTCTCAAGTTGGATTGCATAGGGGCCAAGTAGAAATAAAAAATGACGATAAAAAATCGAGAAAGAGTGAAAATATCCCTTGTAAACCATGCTTTGGTGGACCCAAGGCTAGGAAGTTTATATCTCCACCTTGAGATGAGGAAAGTAATATACTTGTAAAACAACCAAAGAAGTATGAAGCATGGAAAAAGTTGCACCTTGCTGTTCCAGATTGCAAAGGCAGAAGTGTGGATACACCTAGATAAATTAGCAGCTCTCTTACAAAAGTTGAGGTTTAGGGATGGTGATGCGAATACATTTAAAGAGACGGCTGCTAAATTTCATAAGTCCATGGTGGAGGCATGGACTACAAATAGTATAACACACTACATGGTCAGTATTGTTGCCATTACAAAAAAATATCATCATTTCGAATTAGTTTGAGTTTCTAATCTCTCTTCTTGCGCAGCATATACTTGAAGCTCATGGTCCATACTTTGCAAATCAAGAAAGTTTGGCAGTATGGCCAACTCAAGGCATGGAACGATCTCATTGGCAAGCTCACTATGATTTTCAAAAGGCAACTAATCATGGAGGTGGCATTAATGATTTTAATTCTATGAGTCGACTATTACAATGGTGGTATAGGAGATTAGAGATACGGAATGAGGAAAAAGAAAAGAAGTACAAAACCTCTCAAGTAGAATTTTTTAAGTAGGGCAATATATGAAGTGAGAAAAGCAAGATACGAAAACAACACGGCTAGACAATGCCATGAAGAATGGTTGGCAACCCAAGAGAGAGATGGCAAGAAATGGAGACCTAGATAAAGATAATACTTTTGATGCATTTGGAATCCAAGAGAGAGCATAGGTACCTAGGATATGACACATCAATACTCCTAATCTTTAACATGGGATGTCTTGCAAATTTTGTTTAAAATTTCGAAGGTTTGTCACTATGTTTTTCAAAGTCAATTTCAAACTATATCTTTTAATTTTAAAAGTCATTTATACCACATTAAGTTTAAAAGTTTCGTACTTAAGTCAAGTCTCTCCTTTCATTTTTTCCCATTACTCTTCACTCTACCCTCCACTTTTCTATCCTTCATTATCATAACCATGGCACATTCCAAACTTCCTATCAAGAACTTGCCTACAAGAGCAAGAGCTCAACACTCTTCCGAATCTAGTGAGCGTATTGTGAATGACAAAGGTCCCTTGGTCATCGACAACAGTGGCCCTACTGCAGCTAATGATGGTGGTGCTACTATGTCCAACAATGGTGGCCCTAGTGTGGTCAATAATGATGGTTCACCATTGTCCAGAATGGTGGTCCACGTGCTCCAGTTGATCCACCTCCCACTATTTCTCTAGTTGGTAATACATGTCCTCCAACACATAAGAAGCAAAGATGGAGACCAAGCACAACTGCGCTACGTGAGATAAGAAAATTCCAGAAGAGTGCCAACTTGATTATTCCTAAGGCACCATTCTCTATGTTGGTGTGAGAAATAGTGCAAGATCTACAATTAGGGCATCATCACAAGTTCTTTTCAAGGAACCAGGCAAGGAATGTGAGCCGATGGCCAAGCCAAGCTTTGCTTTCCCTCCAAGAAGTAGCTGAAAGTTACTTGATTGATCTAATGGGTGATTCTCAAGTTTTAGCCATTCATGCATGATGTATCACTATTAAGCCCATAGATTCATAGGATCTGCAACAACAAGTATGCATTTAATCTTAATGTCAACAATATACTTTGAGAAGCTACCTTATAATTGGATCTATGTTTTTAGCTTAGTTTTGGTTTTAGATTGTAAGGCGCTTAGTTTTAGTTTATCTTTCCAGTAGACCTTCAAGTATTTGATAGCAGTGGTCTACAAAATGGAGCTAAAATTTTCCTAGCTCTAATTGTACTTGGTGCAATGCACTATCTATCATGTATTTCATGGTTTCGTAATGCAAAATCTGATATTTGATCTTCTATTTTTCCATGATTTGCATTGTGCGTATCTCCAAGTTTCTAATTTTGAAAGTAGTTTTGTTAAGGATAAATTCAATGTGCAATATCACACACATCACTAATCAGTTGTACATGGGCCGATGCACTATATCTTTACTGTATTTAGTGATTTGGAAACACTATATCCAATATGTGATATTCCATTTGACCCATGACTTATTTTTTTTAAATATTTAAGTTTTAAATATTTCACGTAGTTTGGTTGACAACACATTTGATATGCAATTGTGCACACTCGATACAGTGGTGAGTTTTCATGTTATCAGTGAAGTATAATCCAATTAATGCATTTTCAAATAATGATTGAACCGTCAATTTTATAAATCGAAATCTGGTGAAACTTCACCCACATGATAGCATCATAAAAACTCATGGATATTTAAAAATTGGCCCCATCAGAAGTCTCTGGGACACTTGTCCAAAGGCTCGTGTCTAGGGCCTTGAATTTGGGGATTCATGGCCCCAGACGCTAGCCTCCGGACATGTGTCCTAAAGACTTCTGATGAGGCCAAATATTTTTTTGGTAGTTGGCGTATCCTAGAGGAGTCCAAATGTAAAATTTCACGTAAATGGGATCGCTAGTCATATTTTTCCAAAGCTGGATACATTAATTCAGGTTTAAGGGTTTTTTGAAAATTTTGCTATAAGTTTAAAGTTTCACCTCATTTTACACATTTCACCTTTGAGTTTTGGGTTTTCTCTCCTAGAAGACATGGCATGCACTAAGCAAGTGACCCGAAGATACCCCCTAGAAATCCTATGTAGAGGCCACCTTCCCCAGCTCCACCACCACCACCATGCCAGCATCACAAGGGTTGATGGAAGCCAGAGGCACAATGGCTCTTCGTGCGATCTGCCATTACGACCACACACCTCCTAATACCAAAGGCTCCATTCCAGAAGCTAGTGTGTGAGATTATGGATGGCATACTCATTAAGAACAACAGGAGGCACTTCCCAGATGGAACACGCTTGCAACAACCCGACTGCCCAAGCCCTCCTTGCACTACAAGAAGCTGCCGAAGCTTATGTCATCAACTTATTCAAAGACTCGGTCTATGCAGCAGTACATACAAGGAGAGTCACCATCACTGATAGGGATTTACAGATAGTGAGGTACTTCCAGTGATGGAAGGATAGTGCTCGTGAAGATCAACAATTATAGGGGTGTACTACCAAAACATATACAGAATGTAGCTTCGAAATAGATTTTGTAAATCCCTGGTTATAATGGATCCCATGTAAAAAGTTATGAATATGAATACAAATTTTTTGGCATGTCTTATTTTTGTTTATTCGCTTTTTACTTGTTTTATTTATGTCTTTTAGTTATCATTACATGCGTTCGAACGAATACATATTGCGCATGAACTCGATAAAGCACTACGTATTAAATTTAGGGTACGAATTGTGTTGCATATAAATTCGATAAATAAACATAGTATTCAAGTAAAAACAATAATAAACGATGCGCATGACAAACTACATTGCACGCAAATCCAACAAATATCAGTTTTCATTACTTCAAGAGAAGATTACAAATTACATTACATTGGTGATGAGATATCATTTGGCACCAAGTACATCTACTCTCTCCTAGGCTTCTTTGAGCTAGACTCCCCATGGTCAGAGCTATTCTTGATCATAGGCAGCAACACATTTTGCCCTAGTGGCTCGTGCCTAATGATATTGGGGTCTTCAACACCAGCAACCATGCCATGGGCCACCATGGAAAAAGTGGCCTAGACCTAGTACTAGGGAATAAGTAGAGGAGCTTCAAACCTCAAAGCAATACTACTTTCTTCAAGCTAGAGTTTGTTGGGATGGTCTTGAAGGGCCCAGCCTTTGTTATTGCCCTCAACTTCAAGAAGTTCTTAGAAAAATCCGGAGAGCATGTCTTATGGAATACAAAAATGTCACTCACAAGCTGGCCAATATACTCCTTCAATGCCAAGTCCTGCACCCTTCCTTGGCTACTAGATCGGCCACCTTGTCTAGATGAAAATTCATCTATATAGACAATGTCCTGCATGACACAAGTTCAGTGTCAAACTCACTATGCATGGAGTGCAGTAAAGATATATACATCAAATTTGCTTCAAAATTTACCAGTATGGCCTCTAGAACATCAAGAGTATGCACATCAATTTTTGTTGATGCAGATTCAGGTCCTCGAGATGCAAGCCTCCAGATAGGGTAGCTCTAGGGGCCCGATCCTGAAAAAATTGAATGTGCATACTCTCGATGCCCTAGGGAGTATGCACGTCAAATTTTGTCAGGATCGAGTCCCCCAAAGCTACCCTAGCCAAAGGCTTGTAGTCCCCAAATGAGAGTAGATTTAGGTACCCCAGATGCGAGCCTCTGGCTAGGCCAGCTCTGGGGACCCGATCCCAGCAAAATTTGATGTGCATACTCCCGATACACTAGAGGCCCTACTAGTAAATTTTGGTGCAAATCCGATAACATTACCCTCTTTACATCATCTATCTATTGCTATAATGGAGCATCCAGGTCTCTCCTACAACTGGGCCACCCTCGTCTCTCTCTTGGGAAGGTATTGCAGAGTCGAGTCAAGGTCCAAAAATGCTTTCTTGCAACCACTCAAACTCCTCATCTGAGATCTCATACAGTGGCACTGCATTCTCAATCTGCTCTTGGATGCTCATAATGGTAGAGATGTCATCGACACTCGTGTCATCATATCAAGCCACCTCATCAACATGTGCTAGCACATCTTGTATATCAAAATCTATAAAATCATTAGGTGCATTACTCACCATGATACAATATAGCTCTTCTTCCCTTAGCTTTAAAATTTCTAGTACATCCTACATAAGTAAATATTTCACCCCCTTGATGATGATAGCATGGAGAGAAGAGAGGGGTGGATCATCGCTTGTCATCATCTCAATAGAGCAAGGAGATGGGTGCACAGTGGCTAAGCTTTTTGTTGCCTCTACTCTTGGATCAAGTGTGATCTCTTTAGACTCCCTCTCGAAATACTCTAGCTATGGCTAAGAGGGTGTGTTGATGTCTTTCTCACTACCCACTTGCACCTCAGTGCACAAAAAATATATGGCAAATGTTGCATCGTGCTTGATGAGATCCATCGTGGCGTGGTCCTAGGATGAGGTGGGCACTGCTCTGGCACGGAGATGCTGCCCCACATGCATAAAGGCTACTATATAGGAGATCTATGGGGACCCATTTGAGAGTAGAGTTTGGAATAGAGCAAGTGAGAGGGTTTGCTACATCACAAAACGATGCCAATATACTAGAGCTAGGGTCCACGGTGGAAAGCGAGCTCTCTAGACTCAAGGTCACGCAAAACCTAGGGTATATTTGATCTCCTATATGTGCATAGCGTGTGGAGCTAATCCATGTGGCAAAGGTAAGAGTGGTAACCATGACACACAAAGAGAGAAGGGACGAGAGCACAAGTGTAGGAAAGTAGAGAATGAAAGTAAAAATGATTTTGGAGTTATAGCTTTTATGTATCTAGGGTTTTAAATAAAGCTTCTTTTTTAACCTTAAAGTTTCAAATTAAAACTCTTACCTTAGTTTCTTTATTTCAATACTTCAAAGTAACCGTTAAAATTACTCATACAAACAAATGCTTCGTTCTACATTATTATATCCTCGAATATACTTGGATCGCTGAGTATATTCAAGTCCAACTACAAAAAATATAGAAATTTTTAAAGAAAAGAAATCTGAAAGACCTTCAAAATCCCTTAGATCCAATTTAATATTTAATTTTAAGAAATAAGTAGAAGAGATGAGCTACAATATATCATTATGCAAATACAATATTGCATAGATTATAGAACTCAAGTCTGCAATTTCATTATGATTTTAATCAGCACAATTAACTAATTACAATATGTATTATCGCACGCTTGGATCATAGTAAATAAGATTATCTAATTGAAAGTACTCAGAAGTTCAAAAAAAGTTTATATTTGTTCTTTATTTTAAAAAATACAAGGATTTCACTATCTCAAGGATATGTGGAGAAGCACATTGTTTACATGTCATGGATTGCTCCACTACCAATCCTGACTTTTCTATTATCTAACTTGAAATAGAAATTGCAGAGGGGCTCATTGGACATTTATTGGATTTCTTGTCTCAGAAAACAAATGGGCCAATGGCTCTCTGCTTTGTGACCACAAAAGGATTATGACCAAATTTCCACAAGATAACCACATCTATGAGAGTTATATGTGTCTCATCTCGGGTATCTTGATCCAAGTTGATTCACTCCCTTCGCAAAAGTCGCCATCTTCTATATCGAAAGCGAATGCATAGAGTTTGTCTAGCGATGAAATACTTGTAATAAAAACAAAAATAATGGTAAGTAAATGCGAATAACACAATAATTCATCTAACCAAGACCTATTTCAATTAACTCAAGGCATTCAAAGTAGTAAAAAATATTTACTTGAATGTGAGATCAGATTGGTTGACCTTGCATTCAATCGTCTCATCAAAATTTGTTCTTTTGACTTGCCAAGACTTACCCAATAGAGCTGACTCATCCATTCTCATCTAAGAAAATCACAAAAAAATATATGTCTAACACTTTGTTGATTTTTTGTACATTTGGCGGTTTGAAATAAAGAAGAGGGTGGGAACAACCTCTTGGGAAATCCAAGAAATCACTGGATGGAAATATTTCATGGCTCGGTTTACCAAGGGGGGGTAAAGAGTAAAGATCAATGGAGGAAGGTGAAGGGAAAATGTGTAATGTGAAAAGAAAAGACATGAAATGGATTTGGAGCCATCCAAAGGGCATGTGAGGCTCATAATGTCATGGCTTTGAAGCTTTATGATAATTCAAACAAATGGGATCCTTCTTGAAAGCATTAGTGGAAGAAAAATCAGGCACATGATTTTGTAAGATTTTTTAAAAATACTTCCACTCCGATCCAAAAAACTTTTCAATACAAAACTTGTAGTGTGTGAGCTGAAGTTTTGGCTAATATTTTTTCATAATTTTTTGGAGTTACGAGTCAGGAGATATGGCCAAAATGATGGACGCCAACTTTTTCCAACTATGATGGAGACCACCTCCCAATTTTATACACAGCCACACTTTCTTCCCCACACTTAACACTTCCATTAAACATCATTCATTAGACTCCCAACCCTTTCTCCTCTTTTCTTCTCTCTCTCAAGCTAATAAACCATTAGAATTCCCCTCCTAAATCACCCTCAAATCATCCTTAATTGTAGTAATAATGTATGAATTCTCACTACTCTCTCTCCATTATTGCTAGATATGATCTTATTTTATGAAGATTCTCTATATTTTTTTATAAGAGAGCTCTTGGACTCAAGCTATGGGGGGGAGAATGGAGACAACTCACCTATGATGGAGCTTGATTAAGTACAAAATTGGTCAATAAAACATCTAGATGGAGCTTCCACATTGGTGGAACCACCTTAATGCAGCTTTGGTGGTGTTAATTCCTATTCTATCTTAACCTCCTCCCTAAACACCCTCAAGGCCTATATAAAGAGACATTATCCTTTGTAATTTGCAAGAGAGAGCCAAGAGGCCTTCTTCAGCCCTACTAAGCCTTCCCCATTCTCTCTCATGAGCTTATGCAGTTCATTCCCTTACTATAGCTTATGCATGCTCTGTAGTGTAATAAGCCCATGCTATTGGTGTCCATATTGTGTATATTGGTTATGTCTTGAGGGTTCTCCATCTCTTGTGCCCTCTTAAGTTTTATTAATTCATCTATTTGTTGTAGTTCTCTCTCTCTCTCTTTCTCTCTCTCTCTCTCTCTCTCTCTCTCTCTCTCTCTCTCTCTCTCTCTCTCTCTCAATTTTCCTCTCTTCTCTCTCACAAGCTCTTCTCCCTCTTGCATAGCATCCTAGTCCGCTCTTCCATGACTAGGTGGTGCCCTTACCTCATTCACTTTATGACAGAAGGGAGTTTGGCATAGTATAAAGGTTGCCATACCGAATTTTCTTCGTCATAAATTGGTGCCCCCACTGAGGATATTCTCATCCACAATTCTCTACCTCCTTATACGGGACGATACAGCACATAGTGGTGCATCCTCTACAACAAGTGCTCCAAGTGGCTCTTATCAAACGCCTTCACCAACTCTTTTTGAAGCTAGTCGAAGTCCACGACTCCCACAATGGTCTCCCAAGGAAGCTCAAAAAAAGAAGTATGCCTATCGAATGACGGCATGTATGCGGGTAAAAGGTGTTCACCTCAGAAATCCCATTCTCTCACAATAGAAAAAATCATATTGCTATCAATTTCTAGGTTCTCATAGTTGTGGTGAGTGTTTTGCAAACAAATTAAATGCCTTTTCGGGAGACCCTCATATCCAAATCATCAAATCCCTCTCTCTCTCTGGCCTAATCCACATCAAAGGAGGACAACTATGCATGAACGGTGTGGAGTTTTGTAGAGGTGCAAAGTATGAAGACTACCTTCAACTGTTGCTAGCTCGAAGGTTGGGTGTGGTTGAAAAGGTGGCCATCACACCTTATGAAATATATGTCATCGAGGATGGACACACTAAGGCAAGAACAATCACTAGTGAGCAAATTCTGTGTATAGCAAAGTTGGTGGGTTCCGGAAAGAAACACTCTAGGGGAAAATCCTTTATAATTCAAGAAAGTGCATCCCCTCTACTCCCTTGAGTAGTCTCCACTTATGAATAATTATAATGGCCCGGATTTCTATACCTTCCACTCTATACAAAACATCCGAGTTAATGTATACATCAGTAGGAAAATTTTCTTCTAGTAGCGTCTTGTCATGTACTTTGGGGCTAAAAGATTAAGGGAGATTCTTGTATCACCAACACCTATAATCTTCCCAATGCTAGACTACAATGTATCCTTTAATGTACATGTCTTTATTTTATTATAATAGTTTCTCATAAATCACCGCGACTTGTATGGACTAATCCAATCTCTTGCTATGCAAACTGTGCATATTGTAGCCAGCACAAAGCTTAAATTCCAAGGCATTATTAGAAGCATACTGGGGCCTAGACATCTTGCTAAAATCAATGCATCTGTGAATCCATTCATCCTTCCCCTCATAAAATACAACTTAATTCTAGACGTGTTCATCTTTGTACTCTACTAAGGTAATATGGCATTTCCAAGCTTCTTTGCGCACAATGGAGAAAATGTAGTAGATTTTTTGGACGACCTTGAGATGGCCTTCCTTGTCTCCGGGAAGGATGATGAAGCATTAAAATTGAGGGCTTTTCCTTTGGTGCTCAAGAAAGAAGCTAGAATGTGGTTCCAAACTCTAAATCTGGCCCAAAGAGCTTAATGGGAGGGATTGAATGCACCTTTCTTGCAGAGATTTCAACAAACTAACTCAGCTGAAGAGTTATGGCAACGGCTTTTGGCCCTCCATCAAAGTGATTCTTATGGTTATGAAACTTATGAGGAAGGGTTTTTGAAGCTTTGGGGGCAGTGGTCAGACTCACTGAAACCTGGTGAGAGTGCTCCAAACTGCCTTCAAAAGGATCGATTTATTTCAGGTTTATACCCCTTGCTCAGGGAGAAGGTAAAGGTGAAATTTTCAAACACTTTTGAAGATGCTTTGAGAATCACTAGGGAAAAGAATAGAAATATTCTCTACCAAGCTCAAGCTAGCCAAGCAGTTTTGGAAAACATCATCATAACTATGGAGGCCTCTCAAATTCCCCCAAATGTATCTAATACACCAGGTCTTACTAGAGGTCAAGAAGACATGATCCAACAAATAAACAATCTTACTAATCAATTAGAGGGTTTGAGAGTGAATCTTGTGCAAGGTGCAAGAAGACCTATCGAGGGGAATGGTGGGAATCAACCACAAATGTGGTAACAAGCAAGGGAGATGTTGTATTACAACTATGGAGAAAATGGACATGGCATGTACAATTGTCCTCACCCTAGAAGATATGATCACTCTGCCAAAGGTCCTCGATAATAAGTAAGCCCTCCTTGTGCTAGGACTCAAGAGCAAGAGCAGTCACAACTTGCAATTTTACAACCACCTTATGTTCAAGCTGAAACCCCTGCTGATCATGATGCCAGGAGGCATATTCCACGGTGGATTCCGTGCCACGGTGGATTCTGTGCCACGGTGGATTCCTTGAGGTTTTATGGTGGATTCCATAAACTTTGATGACCGGGGCTCATACACAAAGTGGATTCTTTGTGCGAGAAGTTGATGGGGACGCCTGTTCTTTTCAGGCGTTTCATTAATTTAGTGTGTACATGGGTGATTCCATAGCGGGTGATTCCGCAAAATGCATATTAAATTAATAAACATTTATGAGTTTAGAGTGCGCACTCGTAATAAATTAAGGTTAGGATTTATTTCTAACCAGTTGATTTATTTATGTAGCTGAAGACTGCTAGGTATTCACTTTTGTTGGTTTAATTGTATTATTTTACTAACGATTGTGAATAGTTCAATTGATGTGTAGAGATAGCAGCAGTGGTGGAGGAAAGCATTGGAGTCTAGTGAGTATTCGATCTATGAATTATATTTTAATAGGCACCACGCCTATATTTTGTCATGTCTATTGAGGCATCGATTATTTATTATTTTGTATGCGCCCATGCGCACGGATATGTTATTTCTATTTGGACATTGTATTGGGCGTGCTAGACTCTTTGGGCACCGTCCATTAGCTTTCTTCCTATTTTTGTAAAAGCAAACTCAAAAGCTAAAAGCTTGATATATTTTTGTAAATTGGGCTATTATTGAGCATGAAGATGGAATATACATAAAATACATGCTTTGTGAAGTGCTCACACAAGGCATGGGGGGAGATTACACCCAATTGGTCTCTTGCTCTTGTCGTTCATGCTTTTTACCTTGTAACTTGTGCAAAAAGTAGAGTTCATTGTTCTTGGGGACTTTTCGGGATTCACTACGCAAGCATATAGCGACCATCTGCGCACCAGTGGTATAAGAGCGGAGCTGAGATCAAGAGCTTCCAATCGCTACCCATCTCGTGCGAAGGCGGAGGTCCTGGAACGATCGGGCTCTACGGTCAATCTCGTCGCAAACCATCGATACAAGCAGACTTTTGGCAATTAAGAACCCCTGTTTCTGTCATTAGATCGAGAAGGACTAGGCTATACAGACGGAGGACCACTCCTTCATCTCCTTCATCAAAGCGTGGATAAATAGAGTAACTCCTCTCTCACTAAGCTTCAAAGCTTAAGGTTAAAAGTCAATAAGCTTAGTTAGAAGCCTAAAAGCTTCACAAAATCAGTCCGCGAGGTCTCAGAGTATCTCCGTGTTTTTCGCGACGGATCAAAACGCCCCCTCTCCCCCCACGAAATCCACCGATTTACTGAATATTAAGCTTTAAGCTTAATTCATTAAGCTTAGCTACCTAAGCAAGTCAATCTTGCAAGTCATCAAACTTCAGGCCACACACCACAGAAGTCAAGTTTTGCAAGTAATCTCTGATCAAGTTCTGCAAGTTCCTTAAGTCGACTAAGTTTTGCAAGTCTGCAAGTCACATAAGTCTGCAACTCTGCAAGTCAGACTAGTCAACTGGAGTCAGAACTGACTTGTGCTCAAAACTCCTAGAAGGAATGTTCTTGTGCAGAAACTCCGAACTGCAAAGTTGTTCGTTGGAAGGTACTCTACCCATACACAGGTTTGCTGAAGCATTTTCAGCACATACGAAGAAGGAAAAATCGCAGAATTTCTGAAGATTGAGAAAGATATACCCAAAAATACATAAGCCTTGTAACCCCGAACTTGAGCTATGCTCATCCCGCTAACCTGATTTTGAGTGAGAAATGTCTTTTTAGTTTTACAGGATGACGGAACCACATATGGATGATCTTATGCTGAAGGCGACTTACCTGAACCTACGATGGAGCAAAAGCTGGACTTAATCATGATGCAATTGGAAGAAGAACGAAGGGCTAGGCAAGCATTGCAAGCGCAACTGGCAAAATTACAAAGAGCGTCTACCGACAAAGAAGAACCTCAAGCTGAAGATCTAATTCAACGTACCATCGACGCCACTCTTGAAGCTCAAACCATTCGCAAGGAATCAAAGATAAGTAAACGAAGTTTCAAATTCCGTACTTTCAATGGCATACGAGAAGGAAAAACTGTTCTAGCATTCATTAGTCAGTTTGACGACTATTTCCATGAGAAAACCTATGTAGAAAAAGATAAAATTAAGTGTGTCACTAATCATTTAGTAGACAGAGCATCACTTTGCTGGACTGTAGTATGCAAGAGCATAGATTGTCCTGCTACTTGGGAAGATTTCAAGAAGAAGTTCATGCAGAATTTCCTTCCACCGCAATTTTATGAGAAAGCTATTAAGCAATGGGATCTTCTCCAGCAACGGGATCGTGAGCCTATTCCTCAGTATACAGAGCATTTTTGGAATGCACTCCTCCAGCTACGCATGCTTGAAGATGTACCAGAGGCGACACATAAGCGCAAGTATATGTCTGGACTCCTTGGGCATTACTACGCTGAAGTTAACATGTTCAAGCCTGCTACCCTTGAAGACGCCATTTCACTAGCTCACGACACTGAAGATAAGCTACGAGGTAGAGACAGACGACCACAGCAATTCCAAGCCAATGGTAATTATGGATCTAAACAATTCAATTCCAATTTTAGAAGATTTAATCCAGGTCGTTTCTCTTCATCATCTTTCCGCAAAAATTGGGCAAAACCACCTGCATTACCATCCAATGTCAATCAAAACCCTAAGCCTATTCCACAGCCAAATCCTAATGTACTTAGACTTCTCGCCATTGCAAATAATGTAACCAAAGCCAAGCCAATAGTATGCTATAAATGTCACCAGCCTGGACATCTAGCAGCAAATTGTCATTCAAAGAAGCCACCAGCTCATATCAACTACCTTGGAGCCATGGACGAAGACGAACATGAAGATATGCCTGATTTCACTGAAGATGAGGACGACACTATTACTACTTCCGATACTTTACCAGGTATGCCTACTCCACATTCATTATTGACTATGAAATGTTTGGTGCATGGAAAGGAAAAGACTATTTTGCATGATGACGGTAGTACTCATGATTTTATTTCAGCAAAATTAGTAAAAGAATTAAAATTACAGAGTGTACCTATGCATTATCGCATAAAAGCTGCATTCTTAGGCACTAGGTATAATGGTACACAGAAAGTGCAAGATTTAGAGATTTAAATTGGTTAATACACAGAAAGAAGAAATTTCTTAGTTGTTCCATTACAGTCGAGTGACATTATTTTAGGTATGCCTTGGCGACACCAGCATAATCCAGATATAGACTATTCCACGCACTCAATGAATATTAATTTTCAAGGAAAATCTATTACATTATATGGTATGCATGCATCTAATGTCTTTCCACTACTTTCGCATACTCAAGCTAAATGTGCATTACGCAAGAGTAGTAAATCCTATCTCATTTGGGCGAATGAATTGCAAGTAAAGGAAAATCATATGCACCCTAGGCATAAAGAATTTCTTGCATATTTTAAGGACTGTTTTGTAGAAGACCTACCACCAGGTTTACCTCCTTCACGTCCAAAAGACCATAAGATAGATTTGATCCCTGGCACACAACCACCTTACAAAGCACCATATAGGCATAACCAGATAGAGCAAAAAGAAATCCAGAGTCAAGTTGAGGAATTACTAAATAGAGGATTGATTAGACCTAGCAGTTCTCCATTCGGTGCACCTGTACTGTTAGTCAAGAAAAAGAATAATACCTATCGTATGTGCGTTGACTATCGAGCTTTAAATAAGATCACTGTAAAGAATAGGTATCCTATTCCTAGAGTTGATGACCTTATGGACAAACTGCAAGGATCTGCTATATTTAGTAAAATCGACCTTAAGTCTGGTTATCATCAGGTGAGACTAGATAAGTCGACTGCATTTAGGACACAGTTTGGTCATTACGAATTTTTGGTCATGCCATTTGGATTGACTAATGTACCTGCTACGTTTAGTAGAATGATGAACCGTATATTTCTGAAATATCAGTATTGTGTAATTGTTTTCTTTGATGATATTTTGGTGTTTAGTCAAAATGAGAAAGAACATTATGAGATTTGTCATTGGTTTTTCAGTTATTGAAAGAAAATCAATTGTATGCAAATCCTGAAAAGAGTGAATTTTTTAAAACAGAAATTAAGTATCTAGGTCATATTGTATCATCTGATGGAATTAAAGTTGATCCTAAGAAAATTGATGCAATATTGAATTGGCCTGTACCTAAAAACGTGCATGAGTTATGCTCATTCCTTAGTCTTGCTAGTTTCTATAGGAAGTTTGTACGTAATTTTTCATTACTTGCTTTACCATTAACCAAACTTCTGAAGAAAGGAATTGTTTATCATTGGATCGAAAATCAACAGAAATCCTTTGACTTACTGAAACATGCATTAACCCATGCCACTGTTCTACAGTTGCCTGATTTTAATAGACCATTCTTTCTAGTAGTGACCGATGCTAGTGGATCGGGAATAGGAGCTGTATTTATGCAAGACAATCATCCTATAGCATATTCTAGTTGTAAGCTGAAACCCTCTGAACTGAAATATTCCACATATGACAAAGAACTATTAGCAGTTGTACAAGCATTAAGACAGTGGAAACACTACTTAATGGGTTCAGAATTTATGATTAAGACCGATCAGCAAAGTATTAGACATTTACTTAGCCAACCCCAAATCTCTGACCGTCATATCAAATGGGCCTCCTTTATTCAAAGTTTTCATCCTATCATTCAATACCAACCTGGAAAAGAAAATGTAGTGGCTGATGCATTCAGTAGAAGACCTGCCATTCATAATATTTATGTCATATCTTTTGATTCTTTGATTGCTGTGAAAGATACATATCACTAGGATATTACTTTTCATTCTGATTGGAATAAATTAGTTCAAAATAATTTCATTCCTATTGATTCATTGTCATATAATGATGGATTTATGTTTTATGAAAAGAGATTGTGTGTTACAATTCCATTCCGATCTTTTGTTTTGAATGAAATTCATTGTCCCCCATATCAAGGTCATAGAGGTATCATATCTACCTTACGTATATTAACTGAAGATTTTTATTGGCCGCATATGGATGCTGATGTATCTAACTTTGTTTCTGAATGTTTGATTTGTCAAATAGTTAAGAGACATCATGGTAAACAGTATGGATTACTTATGCCTTTGTCTATTCCATCTAAACCTTGGGAACAAATTTCTATGGATTTCATTACTGGTTTACCTAATACTAAATCCAACCATGATATGATTTGGAAAATTGTAGATAGATTTAGTAAACAAGCATATTTCATTCCATGTAAGAAAACTTTAACAACATCACAAGCAGCACAATTGTTTTTGAAAACTGTTTTTATTAACCATGGATTGCCAAAAGTTATTATTTCAGATCATGATTCTAGATTTTGTAATAACTTTTGGATTACTCTGTTTGCTAACCTAGGCACAAAGATTGATTTCTCATCTGCATTTCATCCAGAAACTAATGGACAAACAGAAGCCACTAACAGCATAATTCTAGATCTTTTACGTGCATATACTATTTCTAAACGTCAGACATGGGACACTCATTTGCATTTATTACAGTTTGCATATAACAATACACCACACACATCTACAAAGAAAGCACCGTTTGAAGTCATTTATGGATATAGATTATCTACACATGTTGCATCTTTGTCTAATAGAATTCAGAGTGCTGATGATATTGCTAGTATTTATAACATTATTTTTAATGAGGTTAAAGATATGATTGTTAAAGCCCAGCAATCATATACCAAACAAGTCAACAAGAAAAGACAAGCAATGAATTTCAAAGTTGATGATTATGTTTGGCTGAGAATAGAAAAACGTAGACTGCAAAGTGTAGATAGACACCTAGTTGTCAAATTAGCCCCCAGATTCTATGGACCATTTAGGATCATTCATAAAATTTCTGACAATGCATTCAAGTTAGAATTACCACCTCATTGGAAAATTCATAACACATTTCACATTAGTTTATTGAGACCATTTAGAGGCCAATTACCTGTACACCCTGTTTATGAAAACCCACCATTATTAGAGGAAGAGACTGAAATACTTGAACCAGAAGCTATTATAGACACTGACTTTATGACCACTAGAACTGGCCGAAGATATTCTAGATATTTAGTTAAATTTAAGAACCATCCTGTAGAGGAAGCACAATGGATACACGCTCGAGACTTAAATGCTTTCCCCACTTTGTTAACTCCACATTGAGCTAATAGCAATTGAGGTCAATTGCTATCCCACCTCGGGGGTATGATCCCAGGAGGTATATTCCATGGTGGATTCCGTGCCACGGTGGATTCCGTGAGGTTTTACGGTGGATTCCGTAAACTTTGATGACCAGGGCTCATACACAAAGTGGATTCTTTGTGCAAGATGTTGATGGGGACGTCTGTCCTTTTCGGGTGTTTCATTAATTTAGTGTGTACATGGGTGATTCCATAGCGGGTGATTCCGCAAAATGCATATTAAATTAATAAACGTTTATGAGTTTAGAGTGCGCACTCGTAATAAATTAAGGTTAGGATTTATTTCTAACTAGTTGATTTATTTATGTAGCTGAAATTGCTAGGTATTCACTTTTGTTGGTTTGATTGTATTATTTTACTAACGATTGTGAATGCTTCAGTTGATGTGTAGAGATAGCAGCAGTGGCGGAGGAAAGCATTGGAGTCTAGCGAGTATTCGATCTATGGATTATATTTTGATAGGCGCCACGCCTATATTTTGTCATGTCTATTAAGGCATCGATTATTTATTATTTTGTATGTGCCCATGCACATGGATATGTTATTTCTATTTCGACATTGTATTGGGCGTGCCAGACTCTTTGGGCACCGTCCATTAGATTTATTCCTATTTTTGTAAAAGCAAACTCAAAAGCTAAAAGCTTGATATATTTTTGTAAATTGGGCTATTATTGAGCATGAAGATGGAATATACATAAAATACATGCTTTGTGAAGCGCTCACACAAGGCATGGGGGGAGATTGCACCCAATTGGTCTCTTGCTCTTGTTGTTCATGCTTTTTACCTTGTAACTTGTGCAAAAAGTAGAGTTCATTGTTCTTGGGGACTTTCCGGGATTCACTATGCAATCATACAGTGACCGATCTGCGCACCAGTTCAACCAAATGTTAATGTCATAAAAATAGAGAAGGTGGTTAGGGATAGAAGGCTCCAAGAAGAAATAGTGAGAGGTAAGATGAAGGTACATGTAGTAGAGACTATGCTTATCAAGTGGGTACGTGTCCAAACTGGGGCAATCAAGGAAGCAATCAATGAGGCAAGTACATCACGGGCACCTAGAGATGAAGGGAAGAAGAGAAAGAAACAACTAGGTCTAAAATTGATATCTGCGGCTTTCCTTTGGGTTCTCGGACACAACCTTATGATCTGATAGCAAATGTGAGCTCTCAAGGGCCAAAAATTACTTGGCCACAACTACTTCATGCCTCTCCAAAGCTACGAGGACAATGGTCAAAAATGGTAAGCACAAAGGCAAGGCAAGGTAAAATGGTTAGTGCAATCAAGGAAAAATGGCCTCAAAGATATAGTGGAGACTCAAATCAAAGGTCAACGGATTCGAAAAACATACATCGATAGGGAAACAGAGGTTTGTGTCATGACAAAAAAGCTTATGCATCAATTAGGCTTAGAAGCAATGGAATCCTCAACCTTTAGGGCAAAGATGGCCAACAATGATGCGGTCACATGTGTGGGTGTAGTGAAAGCTTTGAGAGTTTCTGTTTTTGGAATCACTGCAGCAGTGGATGTTTATGTGATGCCAGTATAGGGAGAAGGATATCCCCTCATCCTAGGGAGACCTTAGCTTATGGGCATCAGAGCTAGGCAAGATTGGGCAACAAGGGATCTGGAGTTGAGACCATGTAAGGTGGGTGGCCACGATCAAAAGGTGGTTTACAACTTGAAGAGTGGGCATCAAGAGAACCTTGAACTAGAAACATCTGCCGATGAGTGGAGCTCAAGTGGATGTTCCTCATCGGTAGAAGAGGAAGAGAGTTCAAGTGGAGAGAGTGATAGCACTCTCAAAGTTATGGGCGTCACATTAAAGGAACCTACCTCATCAGAAGACAACCCAATAATCCAAGGAGAAGATGTGTGTGATGCTAGCCTAGAGAAGATGATATCCAAGGATATAAAGGATGAAGAAAGGGAGGGTTATGTGAATGTTCTCAAGAAGCATGCATCATTGTTTATTTTTTATTATACTCACATTACAGGTGTCACTGCAATGAAGCATCACATCCAACTCAAAGAAGGAAGCAAACCTGTAGTACAAAGATTGATAAGACTGGGAGTTGTGCAACAGGATGCACTGTTGACAGAGGTGAAGAGACTCTTGAATGTAGGATTCATATACCCAGTGGAAGATTCAGAATGGGTCTCCCTAGTAGTAGTGAGGCCAAAGAAAATTGGTAAGTGGCGAGTATGCATAGATTACAAGCCACTAAATGTTGCAATAAAGAGAGACCACTTCCCTCTCCCATTTTAGGTTGAAATCTTGAATGAAGTAGCGGGACATGAGCGGTATATAGTGTGTGATGGCTACTCTGGCTACTTCCAGATTCGCATTGCAGAGGAGGATCAAAAGAAGACCACTTTCATCACACCATGGGATTGTTTTGCCTTTCATGTCATGCCCTTTGGTCTCACAAATGCCCCAGCAACCTTTCAACGATTCATGAATATGGTCTTCCAACCTTACTTTGGTAAGTCCATAAGGGTTTTCATAGATGACTTTTGTATTTACAGCTCAAGGAACATACATCTACACAAGGTTAATGAAGAATTGACTCGCTTAGCTAGGTTGAGTGGACAACTAAATAAGGATAAATGTCACATTGGGGAAAGCAAGGTTACACTACTAGGGCATGTAGTGTCAATTGAAGGAATTGAGATAGATCTAAAAAAGGTAGAAACATTGCTAGCTCTACCTTCCCCAACCTCCATCAAACAATTAGTCTCCTTCTTACAAAAGCTAAGATATTTGGGTAGATTTATACACTCACTCTCTCAGGCCATATATCCCCTGCAGCAGCTGACACGCCAAGAAACACTTGTATGGAGTGAACAAAGTGAATGACATTTTAAGGAGATAAAGAAAATATTGGGGTCACTTCCTATAATCCTCCAGCCTTGTTGGGAATAAACATTCTTTGTAAACTCTAGCGTGGGAGAAGAGGCCATTGGTGCTGCTCTCCTACAAAAAGATCCAAAAACATCGTTCATGAGGCATGTGTATTTTTCCAACCACCTCATGAAAGCCTCAGAGAAGGCTTACACCTCCATGGAACAACTAGTGTTGGCCCTCATGTTTGTAGTAACCGAATTTCGGTCATATTTGCTTCCAAAGAGGTTTGTGATAATCACTGTGGAGGATATGTTTCCCTATGCACTACAACATACGGAAATCTCTAACAAAATAGCAAAGTGGGTGGTCCAACTTCAAGAGTTTGATTATACAGTGTAGGTTGAAAAAAAAAACTCTAGCATGCCTGGCTGATATTTTGACAAGGAGGTGCTATGAGAAAAATCTCAAGGGGAAAAGGAAGGACCTTCCACCACCACCATCCATAAAGATTCTTGTAGATGCTTATAGCCTCTACTTTGATGGTGCATACAAGAGAACTAAGGATAAGGCAGCTGCAGGCATTGTTGTTATCTCTCCTTTAGGGTAGAAAATCTATGGTGAAGGAATCATCTTGGAAGGTGTCCACTCTAACAATGAGGCAGAATATCAAGCTTTAATTCATGGTCTTTGTTGGTGTCTTAGTAATTCAATTGAGAGGTTGAATGCTTTTGGAGACTCCATGCTATTGGTAAGGCAGATGCAAGGTACAAGGGCATGCAAAAATACAAACCTCTCCAATAAAATGAGAGGCCAATTCTCTTATGAGAAGATTTAGGGAGGCACAAGTACATCATGTGCCAAGAGACCAGAATAAGGATGCCAACCATCTAGGATCATCAAAGCTGAATGAGTCAATGGTGGGAGCAGTGGCTATCAAACCCCCACTTCAGCAAGGCAAGGAAGGCTTAGAAGATATTCTACACCTCTTAGAGCAAGGAGAAGCTCCCAAACACCTAACTAAGGGAGAAAGACAGTGGCTAGCGTGGAAGGCTACAAGATATCGTATGGTAAATGATAGTTTGTATTGTCTTGATAAGGATGGTGTGCTTAGGAATGTGACTTCAAAGTGGAAAATTGAAGAAATCTTAAAATCTTGCCATGATGATGTGTGTGGAGGCCACTTTGCACACGACATCACAAGTAGAAAGGTTCTACAAGCTGGCTTTACTTGGCCCAGTCTACACCGAGATGTCAAATATTGGTGTCAAACATGTGAAGACTATCATAAAACAGGACTACGATGGCTCATAGCAGAACCCCAAACCCCAATCAAGGTCTATGGACCCTTTGAGAAGTGGGGAATTGATGCCATAGGGCCTCTACCACGCACTCCATCAGGAAAAGAGTATATTATCATGGGGGTAGATTACATGACTAGATGGGCTAAGGCTATGCCAACTAGAAGAATCGTTTCTAAGGAAGTGAGTAAATTCATCTTTGACCACATTTGTTGTAGGTTTGGTACCCCTCTTGAAATACTATCAGATAGAGGACCAGGGTTTAGAGCTGATGTGGTGGGTGAACTCATGCAAAGGCTAAATATTCAACGACGACACTCTACCCCTTACTACCCTCAATGCAATGGATTGGTGGAGAAGGTAAATGGAATGATTTGTAAAATCATCAGCAAACAGGTACATTCAAGGCCCCGGGATTGGAACAAGCACCTTAGTGGAGCTCTATGGGCTTACAGAACCTCCTTCAAAACCATGTTAGGGTTCACACCTTTTCATCTAGTTTATGGACAAGAGGCTCTTTTTCCTATTGAGGTGAAATTAGCTAGCCTTCGAGTATTAGGTGGCACAATAGGCTCTCAAAAGGAGAAGTTACATCAAAGATTATTGGACCAAGAGAGGCTACAATTGGATCGTGAAGAAGCCATCAACCACTACTCCCAGGAAGCTAAGAAGCGTAGAGAAAATTTCAACAAGAAGCTAACAGATAAAAACATCCAGGAGGGATCTTTAGTGCTTTGATATGACAATCGCTTTGATAAAAGAAATGATGGCAAGTTTCTCTACCGGTGGGAGGGACCATTTTGGGTCACAAAAAATTAAACAATAGCTTCTAAAAAATTCAAGACATTGAGGGAAAAGTGCACAAGACCAGGGTAAATGGATGGCACTTAAAACCCTATCACATCAGGGTGGGGTCAGCTCAAGATACCAAAGAGTGTCTAGAGGCATAAATACCTCTAGCCAGGTTGGGGGGGGCTATATGATCCGAGAAAATCACAAAAAATTATTTTTCTAACACTTTATTGATTTTTTGTACATTTGGAGGTTTGAAATAAAGAAGAGGGTGGGAACAACCTCTTGGAAAATCCAAGAAATCACTGGCTGGAAATATTTCATGGACCAGTTTACCAAGGGGGGTGAAGAGTAAAGATCAATGAAGGAAGGTGAAGGGAAAATGTGTAATGTAAAAAGAAAAGATATGAAATGGATTTGGAGCCATCCAAAGCGCATGTGAGGCTCATAATGTCATGGCTTTGAAGCTTTATGATAATTCAAACAAACGGGATCCTTCTTGAAAGCATTAGTGGAAGAAAAATCAGGCACATGATTTTGTAAGATTTTTTAAAAATACTTCCACTCCGATCCAAAAAAAAATTCAATATAAAACTTGTAGTGTGTGAGCTGAAGTTTTGGCTCACACTTTTTTATAATTTTTTGGAGCTACGAGTCGGGAGATATGGCCATAATGGTGGATGCCAACTGTTTCCAACTGCAATGGAGACCACCTCCCAAGTTTATACACACCCACACTTTCTTCCCCATACTTAACACTTCCATAAAACATCATTCATTAGACTCCCAACCCTTTCCCCTCTTTTCTCCTCTCTCTCAAGCTAATAAACCATTAGAATTCCCCTCTTAAATCACCCTCAAATCATCCTTAATTGTAGTAGTAATGTATGAATTCTCACTACTCTCTCTCCATTATTGCTAGATATGATCTTATTTTATGAAGATTCTCTATATTTTTTTATAAGAGAGCTCTTGAACTCAAGCTATGGGGGGGAGAATGGAGACAACTCACCTATGATGGAACTTGATTAAGTACAAAATTGGTCAATAAAACATCTAGATGAAGGTTCCACATTGATGGAACCGCCTTAATGCAGCTTTGGTGGTGTTAATTCCTATTCTATCTTAACCTCCTCCCTAAACACCCTCAAGGCCTATATAAAGAGACCTTCTCCTTTGTAATTTGCAAGAGAGAGCCAAGAGGCCTTCTTCAGCCCTACTAAGCCTTCCCCATTCTCTCTCATGAGCTTATGCAGTTCATTCCCTTACTATAGCTTATGCATGCTCTGTAGTGTAATAAGCCCATGCTATTGGTGTCCATATTGTGTATATTGGTTATGTCTTGAGGGTTCTCCATCTCTTGTGCCCTCTTAAGTTTTATTAATTCATCTATTTGTTGTAGTTCTCTCTCTCTCTCTCTCTCTCTCTCTCTCTCTCTCTCTCTCTCTCTCTCTCTCTCTCTCTCTCTCTCTCTCTCTCAATTTTCCTCTCTTCTCCCTCACAAGCTCTTCTCCCTCTTGCATAGCATTCTAGTCCGCTCTTCCATGACTAGGTGGTGCCCTTACCTCATTCACTTTGTGTGACTGAAGGGAGTTGGGCATAATATAGAGGCTGCCATACCAAATTTCCTTCGTCACATTCCTTGGATGGACACTTGCATTGATAAGTAATCTTTTTTTTCTTCAAAACATCACGAACCAAACAAATGTGCAAACAATGAGATTGGAATAAACCAACTAAGATGCACATTTTTTAAGCCTGTGGTGGCAATGGGACATGTTGCAATCTCTAGCTTTCTACTACATAGAATGAATTATAAAAAAATGTATTTTGAGTTACAAGTTGACTTACAAAGTTATTATCATAGATCAAAGAACCTATCTCTTCATGCCAAACATGTATTTTACTACTCAAACATTCCACATTCTACCATTCATGCAAAGTTGATGGATATAGAGCTATCAGTAAAACAAGATTGAATTAGAACACTGCAAAGATATTTAAAAACAACTCTGATGCAAAAGAATAAACAATGATAAAATTTAAAAACTTACTATTTTATTTATAAATTGCAATGTAGTTCGTGTCGTGTATAGAGATTTGTTTGTGCGTATAAACATGTTGGATCAACACTTCTATTATTACTGTACTTGTTTCATTAAACACTTTTCTAAACTCTAAAATTCTACCTTTCCAATGTTTGCTAGGGTTTGCAACATCCTTATTCCTGACCTTGAAACTCCCTCGAGTAGTTGGGTGCATCAAAATCCAATCCAACTTATAGTACTTATCACAAATCCAATTACCGCCACTATCTTTCATATTGAAGACCTCCACTCAAGTATATTATTGATGTTTTTCCTCCGTGAAGACATCTATGATAACCAAATAGAAAAGTTACCTATCATCATGTGTATAATTTTCAAATGTTCTTTCCAAATGAAATGAAATTTAAATGGAGCAATTTTAAAAAAACATTATACCTGTATTTCTTTTCACAAAGAAGCCCAAAGATATTGAATAAGAAGTTGAATTATAACAAGTCCATTGTTCCTTCACTCACTGACAAATTCTTAGAGTACAAAAACAAAAGAAATATCGAGTCAAAGCATACACATAACTTACATAGGCTTTGTCCAAATGAGTTGAAACTTAACCATGGAGCAACAGAAAAAAGTGGCAATATACCTATGGCTCTCTTTGCAAAGAAGCCCAAAGGTGTTGAAGAAGTTGAGGTTTTAAAAAATCATTGTTCTCCACGCTCAAAGCCTTTGGGAGTAAAAAAACAAAGGAAAACTGAATATGCATATAGCTTGCATACATTTTGTCCAAACGAGATAAATTTTAACCATGGAGCAACAAAAAAACAAGACAACATACCTGTAGCTTTGTTTACAAAGAAACCGTAAGATGTTGAAGAAGAAGTTGAGTGTTCAAAAGATCATTGTTCTTGACTGTAAGAGACTCCTAGAGTACCAAAACAAAAGAAATTACATGTTAGAGAACGCACATAACTTGCACAAGTTTTGTCCAAATGAGATAAAATTTTACCATATAATATCCATGGAAGAGAACAATATACCTGTAAAGTTTTGTGAAGAAAATCTTAGGGCTTTGGTAGAACAAGCTTTGCTCTCATAAAATGTGTGAAACTCAATCTGTGTTTGTGTAGAGGAAATGAAATTTCACAAGGTTACAAATAGGGCAAGCAATAATGACGCTATAAGATTTTGTCAAGAAAGAAGAAGTGGGGAAAGAGATATGATAAATTTGAGTTCCGCCTAAGAAAGAGGGGAAAACTGAAAAGGGAGAAATGAAAAGTCAAACATAAAAAAATAAGAAAATGAAAATTCGAGTCACAAACTTCCAAGAAGTGTCAGCATTGTATTCCCCATATTTCCCTTATTTTATTGCTGAGGGAAGATTTGGGCAAAGATATGGCTAGAAGATTCATGTTACATGAATCTGGAATCCCATCTCTCTCATTGGCTAGGCCTATATTTCTTTATTCACTCCTTAAGGGGAAAAAAAGAGAGTCCATATTTCTCCTAATGCCTATTTCCCCTTCCAACAAGTTAACTTGTAGCTCCAAAAATCTAAGCCCTACCATAACACCCTGATCTCCTCCAAATAAGCACCCACCCTCCTCATGAAGCAACACTACCCCACCAAAACACATGATATCCTCCTAAATCATAAAGTAATGTAGTCCCTAATTTGATGATTAGGATGTCTTCTTCTATAGTCCACTAGCTCCACACCAAAGTCCCCATATCATCTCCTACTCATCATCTTTAGCTAATTAGTCACTATTAGATCTTTGTGACAACACACTTGTCCAAAAAGCTCTATCACAGTGGCCATAATCACGATGACTAACTAGAGCTGCAATTGCAAATTCATGATGGTATCTTGGAACCTTTCCACAATGTTGCACTAGCTCTTATCCTCCATAGGAATAAGTAAGGTTGCTAACTTTGATTCTCATATCTATATTATTAAACCTTCCTATCAAGACGATTCTCCATGATTATCACAATCCCCATGATAAATTTCCTTCCGGCATCCTCTTGATGCTACCTTTTTATCTTATTTTCCTCAACTCATGATAATAATAGTCTTCTCTTAGCAAGCTTTTTCATACTTTTTTGTTTTAGCCATATGCATGCATACTTTTTCACAAGAACATATTTATATATGTAAACAAAGAATAGCCACATTGTCCAAAGGGAGGACATCATCTAGGAAAAAACCAATGCAAATGAATGATATAAATGGCTACCTATCATAACATGCTTCAAATTCGTTGATCCCATCGTAAGCCCATCAAGAACTTGTACTCATGAGGCATAATTGTAATGTCCTAGAGACTATCATGCATAGAGTTTTCATGCAATTCATGATAATTCATATGACATCATAGGGGTTTCTTCTCCATTGTAGAACTAACTACCTAATTATCATTTTTCGACTAGATCCCCCTAATTAAATGTTTCCATAGGAGGGTATTGAAACATGCTAATAGGCTCATGTGAATCCTCATCTAGTTAGTGGAAAAAGGAGAAGATGTATCTCAACTCTTTTGAGAGAAGTAGTTGGGCCCATGTTATCTTGGCATCACGAATGATATAAGCAAGCCACTTGCATCGACCTATAGAGAAGAGGCTCATTCTCATTGTAACTAACAACACTTGGACTATCAACTTGAGTACATTTCTACTTTACATTCTCTCTCTGCACAGAGACACATTCTCTCTCACACAAAATTGTGAGCACTTTAAGGTATCATTGGCCATAGCTATGTTCTCAAGCTTGTAATTGTGTAGAAGCACCAAAATTCCAACATGGTATTAGAGCACTCAATTATTAGGATCTATGCACCTTGGTTTGATTAGAATTCTCAGCAATTACTCATTCATATGATGATCACCTATTTAGTTCATTGTTAGAATATCATTTACCATTTGATATTTTTCTTCTTATCTCCCATCTACTTGTCATTTTGGTTCATTCTCTCTTCTTTATTCTCATTCTTCTTAATTCTCTTCACCTAGCCTTCAAGTACCTTCTTAGAGAGAGAGAGAGAGAGAGAGAGAGAAGTTGCTAGTCAACTCATCAAAAAAATCCAACATGGCAATAATCATGAACTAATACTCCAAAATTTTGCTCCAATCCATGGCCATCCATTTGAATTAATACATCTATGGTAACTCAATATACGAGTAACCAGAGCTTAACATTGCCCTAGTCAACACCAAATTAAGCAACCGTGAAAAGGGGCTCTATCATTGGTGTCCTTCATGGCTACAATCTCCACGTCATCTCTTACCATAGAATACATAACCAAAAATGCATGCACGACATTAGCTCAATAAATTAGTGTAGGAGTCCAAGGTTACAAATTAGCATGCTCTAGCTTGCTGACTTGAAAATGGCATACTGTAGCTCCATTGGGCAGTGCAATAAATGGTTAGCATTAGTGGCATCTTCATTAGAAGTTTTGAAGCTTATATGTTTTAAGTTATTTACAACCCTAATCCTAGAAGTCACGTATTCACACTAAGGTTCTACTAAGGCTCATTCATATTAAAGGCTTTCTAAACCTCAATTTGCATATTAAAGAACAAAATCATCAAAAACACTACTCACATAAACATCAATATACTTTGAATCTCCTATTTAAGAATTGGTTCATATGGGCTTAAATTATCTTGAAGAAGTGTTGAACAGGAGGTCATCATACAATAAGATTTCCCAAGACATGGTGGCAAAGCTTCCAATCCAATCCAATAAGCTTTCCCAAGACATGGTGGCAAAGCTTCCAATCCAAGAGCATGAGATCAAGACAAGAGCCTTTGGAAGAACAAACCTTAAGAGTCAGCATGACCAAAAGAAGATCAAGTTTGCATACTACAATCAAGGGAGGGCTATCAAACATGCCTATTTTGGATCATTCTATCAAGAGCAACAATGTCCAAGAAGTTTGAGCATCATTAGGGTCATCAATCAATGTATCCAATAAAGAAGTTCTTCATCAATAAAGTACTTGGAGAATTCAAAGGCAATTACATTGTAGAGGCTAGGTTTTTATATTGGTATCTCCTCTTTACTCTTGAATTTATTATTTTAAGTTGCAGAATTACTTTGTCTTGTAATCTTGGACGTCGTGTTTTTGAAGTTCTTGAAGTAGTTTTCCTAGTATTCCTAGGCTTGTTGTTTTAAGTTCCAATAGTCTTTCCCTAGTAATCCCAGTCTTTACATGGGTACCAGAGGGAATTTGATCTTTGTAATCTCGAACTTCTTGTTTTGAAGTTCTAGATGTCATCTTGTCTTGTCAAAGTAAGTACCGCCTAGCCCAATTATCCCAATTATTCATTATAGATCTCTTGCCTATTATTAGAGCCAGGGAGGGTGTTGAAATATGCCTCTCTAATAGGCTCATTTGAATTATCCTCTAGTTGGTAGAAAAGGGAAGACAAGTATCTAGACTCTTTTGGAAGTAGTTGGACCCATGTGATCCTGACATCACTATGATGTAAGCAAACCACTTGTCTCAGCCTATTTACAAGGCTCGTTCTCATTGTAACTCACAACACTTGGATCTATCAATATGAGTACATTTCCACTTTTCTTGTATTTGTGTCTTGCACTCTTCTTTCTCTCCACACACACAATAATGAGCACTTTAAGATATCATTTTCCATAGCTATGTCCTCAAGTTGGTAACCGTGTGGAAGCACTAAAATTCTAATAGAGGGAACTTGGGACCTTATTGGCTAGATACTAGTTAGGCACTCATAGGCAGAACAAAACCAGCTCAAATCTAGCTCCAATTGTTGCCCTTAAACTACTCAATCCTACTTGATATCTGAGTATAAGCAAAAGTTTTTAACAAAATTTCTTAGGTGTGCTTTACAAGTAACTTGCAAATCAAAGGCAATAACCAATTAGTCCTTCTCAAACACCAGTTTTTTATTTTCATGAGGAAGATTTATACATTTAATATAACCACGCTTTCCAAATCAAGAGATCATATCAAATCATGTAGAAATTCTACTATTCAATCCTTTGACAATTTTTGCATACACCACTACCTAGAATTACATGCTTTTACCAACATGTATGCTTTACTATGTGCAAATCATCCTGACTTTTTTCAGTTCTACCTAGCATGTGTGTTGGATAATTAATGAAGAATCTTTAGACCTTACAATGTTTAGTCATTGGATGGCTAAAGTCATTCCATTTTATTTTCTAGAATATTTCTAAGTATTAAATTAGAATACCCCATCATCTTATGAGATCTATTTCCTAATTATGGTGGAATTTAATGATGGTTATTCCTTGTGTTAACCTTCCATTATTGTATGAGACAAGACTTAAAAATTATAACAATTTAGGATATGAATTAAATAATTTATCTAATTAACTATGCATTATTTCTCATGCTTGACACATGCCTCATTCTTTTCTTTCCTCTTTTTGTTCTTAAATTCATGATATCCATGTGTGGGTGGCTTAGTGATACTTTTCTTTCTTTAATCATTTAAAAAATCTATCAAAGATGCATCCTATTTATACATAATTCCCATGGTTCATGACTAAGCTATCTTGTCAAGATGTCTTGAGAACCATACGATATCAACTATTTTGTTTAAAAGAGGTGGCTAAGTTTATTTCTATTTATGTTAAGAACTAGAGTTTTTTTAATTCATTAAAGATGTGGCTAATTGATGTTATTTCATAGCTTTTCCTATGCAACTATAGTAAGGTTCATTTATAATTATAATTCCCATGCATTTTCTCCTTTTTGAAAAAATGGATCATACAAATATTTAAGCATAAAAAAACTTGATTTTGTATGTTAGAGTTGATAGCATGGTTGATTGCATTGTCCCTTGCATTGATTATTGCTGAAGATGGACCTATGACATTGAAAGGTCCTCCCTAGTTAGACACATTGGCCATTTTGTGAGAGGGCATGATGGATAAAGAAAAAGTGGGTAGGATGAGGCAAAAGAGTTTACGACTTTGAGGAAAGTGCTTCAAGAATCTTTGATCTTTGCCTTCTCTTTCTCTCTCTCAAACTCTCTTAAATATTATTGCTCCTTTCTTTTGGGCATCAATCTACTATCACCTACCGTCTTGCCATCTACACTCAATTGTATTTCCTTTTATAGTTGAGGAGATGGGGGGATGGGAATCTCACTTACATCATGGGATTTTTTAGGTGTCAGCTTGTGGGAATAAGAGGAGGAAAGGTCTAAATTTCTTGATTCAAACAATCCAAATATCAATTTGGGGGGAGGGAGGGATACAAAATATCCTTAGTATATTTGTCAAAAACATAAATGGGGGACCGGGGGGGAGAAGAGATTGTTATCCAATCCCCAATAATTGTGGTGTATCCTCTAATTAAGGGATATTTAAATGAATTTTGGACTAGAGATGAGAGAGGGTGGGAGAGGGGGGCTCTTATTTTAATGTGGAGGAGAAGAAGATATGCTATAGCTTGTCAAATATGAGGTGGAATGTGAGATGGATGATGATGATGTGGCAAGGGGAGGCAATGGTAGATGCAAGAGGTGGCAGCCATTTGACGACAGTCCTCTCCCTTAATCATTGGGGGGAGAAGCTTTTATTTTTATTAATATTTAGGGGGGGAAATTAGCTAGTGGTTTGAATTAGGCTACCCCCTATTACACTCATATTTTCTTTTTCATCATCTACTTCCTTAGTGATTAAGGTTAAAAACCTTAGTGAGTAGCGCTTATTCCTGCATAATCGTATCATACTAGTAGCTCCTCATTCATACATAATCCTCATGTGAAGGCAATATGAAATTTGACAAGCCAAAGGTTTTTTTTGGGAAATTCAATAATCCATGATAAATATGCATGGTTGAAAAATTATCTTACTGTACCCTAGATGTATTATGCGAGAATAAAATATATTTATTTGTAAATTATGGGGATATTATAGACCACCACATATGAAGAATAGTATATATCTAGTGTTAGGCTTAGCTATCTCAGGTTGAAGAGCTCATTTATCTTGATAAAATGATAGCAAGGTAGCAAGTATCTCTACCTTATGACCTTCTTTCTTTCTTTCCAACTTACGAGAGCTTCACTGGTAGTATTGTCTTGACACCATTGCTTTTGCCATAAGCATGTGTCGCCTAATCAGTCATAGATTTACAATCATGGTCTTGCTTGTTGCACTTGTTCCATTGCATCAAAATAACCTTCAATGGTTTTGATCCATATTTTAACATCAATCTCAACATTGGATCCTTTGGGCAACTTGATATGCTTCAAGAGGAATTTCTTTTCTTAAAGCTCAACATTCACGGTTGCAAAAGGTGCTTGGCAAGTTGCAACCAATATTATGTTGTTTAGAATAAGTTCTTTCTCTTTTGAGTTTAGGTGGTTAGATAGACACATGTAAAGTTGTTTATTGATTTACTTATCGTATTTTGCTTTGATATTGCTATGAGATGCCTATCTAATGAATCCTTGATAGCAAGATTTTGGTAGTCCATCAAGAGATGTATGTAGGCAACTCCATTCAAAACTCCCATGGAATATATAAACTTCATGACCTATGATCACTTGAGTTTATCCTTGCAAAGAAACCTCTACCTCATTCCCACAAGGATTGACCTACCAAATGGTCCTACTTGATTCTAAAGTCTCCTAAGAAGGTTTTTAGTGTCAGTTGTGATACACTTATGCGAGATAATGAGAACTAGAGCGAACATGTGTCACATTTGGTTTAAAGATAGTCAAAAATAAAGGGGAGCTAGACTCATCGACCTTTTTACTCATAAGGTAAAGCCTCACTCTGATCCTTTAAAGTGACATTAATTCAAGATCTAAATGATGTTCTAAGACAATCAAAGTTCAACTCTTCCTAGAAACTCCTAATCTAATGCTTCTTGTGGCAAATCTCTTGGTTAATTGAGGCCATATGATAAATCTATTTGAGATTTGCCCTCCCAATTTCCATTGAGACCAAGTTTTCTTAAATTTTTAAGTATATATCACATTAGTTTGATATATATAAACAACTTCATTGATTCACCTTTAATACATGTTCCTTCATCTAAATTAAGCATAAACATACTACCATACAATCTTTCTAAAAGCAATTTCAAACAATGTATTTATCCTTTTTGGAGTCTCTACTTGAACTTAATTTTCTCTCATTTCTATGTCTTCTCTTACTATTCTCGTTCCTTGAGTTAGTTGACTCATCTCTTGACTCTAATTTTGAACCACTCTGTTTGTCCTCACTTTTACTATTAAGCATAGAGTCTTCCTCTAAGTCTAAATAGTACTCATATCTTTAGCTCTTAGAATAGCCGATTCCAAGTCTCCTTTCTACACTTCCAACAGCTCTAACCAATTAGATTGAAGTTCCACATTTGCTAAATCCTCCCTTACCTTTCCTTTCAAGCCCTTGATAAAGTAAGTAATCTGCATTTCTTGGGATGGTATATCTAGTATAGCACGATTACCTACTACTGAGCCGTTAATTTTTTAGCATAATTATCTACCAACATATCTTTATTGTCCACATTCTTGATCTTTCTCAAGATTTCCCTTGGAGTTTTATCTTTCCTAAACCTTCCTAGATAAGCAACCTTGAGGACATCATATGTATTGAAACTAGCCATGACATAACTAAACTAATCCATGGTGGCTGCACAATTGTTGCTTCTTAGCTTGATCACCATACATTTGACCAAATCCATTATTTTTCCATCTTTCTTCAAATTAAGCAACATGACAAATTAGGATCCTCCTTCTTGCTTCTTGAAAATTTAGATGCTTACACTTTAGGATTTTTGGTAGTGATGGTGGTGGGTTAGACATCTTCTTTGTTTTGCATCCAAGGCCTAATGTGGTAAAAATTACGTGCCCTTGAGAAGACGAACCAAAGGGAGCAATTCTTGCAACAAATATCCTGAATTCTTTTCATGAATTTATTAGGGGAAGTTTGCATATCCAAGTTTTGTTTAGAGTCAATATCTGCTCGTGATGCACTTGTGAAAGATACTTTGTTGGATATTGGGGCTTCTTCAGCCACCCTCTCTTTAACCTATTCTTTAGCATTTCCACTTACAAGATATGATCAGTCTCCTACCTTAAATACTCCCTACATTTGTGTGGTCTCACACTTGCGACAATCCAATCCCCTTGATAAGGGTATTAATGAGACATACATGCTACCATTGTGAAATCCAATTCCCCAAGTAAGCGTATTGACTAGAAAAACACATTCTCCAATAAACATGCTTCAAACTTCATAATTGCCACCATTGTCTTGACCAATCATAGGGGCTAAACCTAATATTTTCTTTCTACTACTCTTGATGCCTAGTTTATAGGCATATTGCACCATGAAGTAAGCAAGATTTCCAAAGTATATTGGCCTACCATGTAATATAGATAAAGAATAATAGTCAATACAGAATTCCTAAATACTCACCAAGATCCATAATCCAACACATAAATTACTCGAATAAGAAATGATAGTAATCAATAAATAGATTCTAGGAAACTAGTGTAAAAATTCAAACAATATCATTAACAATGGAGAGAAAGAATGATCTTGATCATTCTTTCATTATTTCATCACAAAACTAGTATACCATAATTAGTTGATCAAGAACAACCAAACATTAGGTCAAATATAAGGACTACTTCACATCCAACATGTGTACAAGTAGCTATACCAAGGTTATAATAGTGGTAAGCCAAGCCATAACATCTATATTTGTAAAACACTAGATCAAGGCCAATTTTGCATCTTCATAGCCCACATGCACTTCTTGTCTTAAAAGCTTTCTTGATCATTTACTCCATGAGCCATTCTCTAGCCACTTCTATCTTGTTGCATAAAATCTTTCACCACTTTTCTTCTTTTAAGCCTTCCATCACATGTGCAGCTTAGAAATATTTAATAAACTAGATTGCATCATCATCCTTCTTTCCATAGAGCAACTTGAACTCTGCGGCCATTCTTCTCCTATCTAAATCTTATTAGAAAGGTCCACAATAAGGGATACCAAAAATATGTAAAGCTAAGTTAGAGAAAGAAATCAAACACTACCTTACACCAACATAGCAACAAGAACCCTACTCCACTACAACATAAGACCCTCAAGACAAGAGGCACATGAGGATATGTTCTTTAATGAACTTAATAGGTGAAACACCATGAGGATATGTCCTAAGCAAAGAACACTTTCCTAGGAAACACAAGGAGAACTTTATTAGAACCACCCACATGTAAAATATTACACGGCGCAGCGAACAGAATCTGAGAAAGAGATAGAGAGTACACAACAGATAAGAGGAGAATCAGTAAATTCTTTAACTCCAAACAACTGATACAAAGATGGCTCTGTCCACCCATGCGCTTCCACTGTGTGAAGCTTAGATGGCGATCTAGACAGAAGATAGGTGAAGAGCTTAAGGCTAGCTAGAACAACAACTCTGACTGGGTGAAAGATGAGTGTTAGATGGCTGCGAAGGGGTTTAGCTTTTATAGCCCGCGAAGGTCGTTAGGTCGGCCTGATGACCGACCTACCATATGAGCCTCCACTAGTCGGCTAGGGAATATTCCAGGGAATATTCCCTTTACCATCGGGCCGGGGGCGCTGGCCCCGGACCCCCGCCAGGGGGGCTGCTGGCCCCCCTGGGACCCCCCAGCCAGGGGCCGCTTCCGTGGCCCCCGGACCCCACAATAGGGGCCCCTTTTAACTCCCTTACCACGCAACTCAATGCAATGTGCCTCGAGTTGCTACCAGCTTAACCACTCCGTCTAACCCAAAGATTAGACCCACAACAGTCACCTTTTTGCCATCCGGTCACATAGACCTCATCTGATATACAAGTCAGGACTCAACCAATGTCCGGGCTCACATTTGGCTTCTCCTCATAATGGGGGCCTTACAACTTTGAGCACCATGGATCATTGGTAGCACCTAATGAGGGTGGGGCATTGATCATATCTAACACCACATCCCATTGAGCCCCATGAAAGTTCAATAATACAACATACCACATTTCAATATATAATTTTCCTTGGATCTTCATTGTCAACTTGTCAGAGACATTCGAAAAAGGTGCCAAATTATCAAAATTGGTGAACCTAGAGATAGGGAGTTGAGAGTGGTAATCTCTCTAACATAAGTTACAAACTTCAAAACTGCAACTTCATTTCAGTTTTTTTTTTAATTCAAAAATTGAGCTAACTTGTTTGTAAAGAGAAATTCCCTTAAAATTCTATGGTAAGAGACTAAAGAGAATGGTGTCAAAATCTTAAAGCTATGCCCTATTTACTAAATTGGTCATTTATTGTCAATTTGAGCAATAATCCACCCTCTCCTTGTTCATGTATCCCTTGGCAATTTCTCATATTAGCTCTACCTCCTCCTTTTTCTTAAAGTTTCATGCCTTTCTCTTTCCTAGCAATGCCGCGATTGCCTTGATGGTATCGACCTTCCTTAATGTAGTCCTACAATTTCTTTCATTAATCTACAAAAGTATATGGTTCACCTTCCTTCTTATGCAAGTTTTCCAAGCACTTAGTTTTTTAAACCTCTTTTCTTTAATTAATCTACAAAAGTATATGGTCCACCTTCCTTCTCATGCAAGTTTCTCAAGCACTTAGTTTTTCTAACCTCTTTTAATCCACTAAGTTTTATTATCATAAGCCTCTAGCTCTTGGAAGGTAAATCAATTACATTTTACTTTTAACACTATATTGGACCTACACTTCTACGATTCAGCCTTTTTGCCACACAATAGTCTAGCTAGTGCTTAAGCAATAGTTACCTCTATGCATTTGCACATTTCACTCTCACATCACTTAAATTATGGTGAAGATTGATTGAATGAAGACCTCAAAAAGCTAAGGTGAATCTACATCATCACTAAATACTCATTTCCCTAGTAGTGACTCTCTAACATGGAGGTTAGAAAAAAGCGTCCTTGGCAATGGGAGTATCATTTGGGTCCATGTCAAAACAAGTGCAAAGTTCCACAATCTAAGTGATTCCTTACTTAATTTTATCAGCAAAATCCATGCTTAATTTCTACTTGGGGAAGTTATTATATTTATATCCTCTACATCACGTGTGTTCAAGGCCTATTTGTAAATATCCTTATCTTGTGAATTTTTCATGAATAAAACATAACCCTTTTCTATTCAATCTATAAATAATCCCTTCATATTACACCCTTCTGTATGTCAAAAATGTATGAAATTAGTATATTAAAAATACCTTATTTTGAACCCATGTGATGAACACATATATTCATGAGTAACTTACTCGACAATTTCTAAGGGGCCTAGGAAAAAAAAAATCATGTGAAAAAGTTTAATTGTCCACTAGGGATAAACAAATCATGAGTCAAATAGCAGGGTAGCATAAAGAGCTATTAATTGAAGACAAGGCCAAAATGAGAGTGCAAGGAGCTTGAAGCAATGCATGGAACTCCAACTCCAACAAGGTCATATAGCAAGGCTTGACACAATTTTCTTTTCTCTGTCTCTTTTAAATTTCATATTTTTTCTCTTTATAATTCTCTCTCTCTCTCTCTCTCTCTCTCTCTCTCTCTCTCTCTCTCTCTCTCTTTGTTCATATTCTCCCTTCTTCTTCTTCTTCTTCTTCTTCTCTCTCCCTCCTTTTCTTTTCTCCCCACTTTTCTTCTCTCTCTATCTCTCTCTCCCCTCTTCTTTCTTTTCTTCTCTATGTATCTTTCTCTTGGTTTTTTGTTCTCTCTCTCTCCTCATTTTTCTTGTTCTCTCTCTCAAGTTTTTTTCTCTCGCCCTCTTTTCTCTCTAACCCTATAGCTAAATTAGGAGTACTTGATGATAGTCCATTAGAGAGGTAATAATCAAGGATTCCTTAATGTTATACAAGCTTGGCTGTCTAAGAAATAGTCCATCATAGAAGTTCTAGCATAGGAAAGTTCTAGGAACAAACATGATATCTACTCTTTGGATGGTAATCCATTGTTGAAGTGGTGTTATTAATGTTTAGGATTTCTGCATCTCCATCATAGCAAGAGGTGTAACTTGTGATGAGGATAATTTTCTATCTATTGTTTTTGTGTTTTATGAATATCTTTTGGTATGATTACTTTATTTGCTTCCTTTTAGAGCATGTGCCAAAGAGGAAAATTATGATTACCAAGTTGGTATGGGGCAATAAAGATCTTTCTAACAAGTTCTGTGCACATGAAGGCCTCTTGAATGTAACTGTGGATGTAATGGGCAAGTTGTAGGTTGTCTCCTTAGGATAATCTTCCAAAGTTTCTAAAAATTATTATAGAAATGACTCAATTACTAAAAAAATCCAAAAATAAATCTAGAGTTTCCAAAAATCATCAATTTTAAGTATTCTTGTAGACATTTATAGTAGAATAACAATGGTAGTTAAAATTATGTTTGTCTTCTATTAGATTATATTTGCAGGACACCATAGATTAATATCATAAGTTTTGTGTGTTATGAAATTTGATTATTTTTATAGATAATATAAAAATTGAAGCAATATCAATATTGTAGCACATTATTCAAAGATTAAACATTTCATGGCATAAGTTGACAAAGATTCAAAAAATGTAAAATTTATAGAATAAACATTTTACAAGCTGAACACATTTAACACCATATCATTTCCAGATGAAATAACACCAAAATAAAAATTTGAAATATGAAAGTTTCAATGTATTTCTATGTAATGGTAAATTTACAAGAACTATTGAAAAACAATAGCCAAGATGTTAATAAGAGTGAGATTAACTTGTACACAAACCAAAATGATGGATATACTTTTCCAAGAGTGCAGAATATGTTATTAAGGTAAAGCCTATCAAGACAAGCTCCCATCCAAGATTCATCAACATGTGTATTGTGCAAAGTTAGACATATGCCATCATCATTAGACATCAAAGAGGTGATATTAACCATCCCCAAAAAGAAGTGCATGTCCTTCCAAGATCTTATTTCTTCTTCAGTCATGTTCCTAGTGCCATGGGAATGATCTTTGTTGGCCATTATCATATTTCCATCCCGAAAAAGGACTGTGTTATGTCCACAAATGTGTGACTTAAGCCACTACCATGTGTCAGCTCGCATGTGGGAAGCATTAGGAGCATAGATAAAGAAACAATCCAAACTCTCTCTTGAAATAGAAAGTTGAATACCAAAGACATGCACAATTCCATTGCATGCAACAAGCTCTACTCTAAACTTGTATTTCACAAAGATCAGCATGCCTCATTTACCTTTGTCGCAAGCATTAGGGAAACATATATAGTGATGATGATCGTCCCAACACTGCTCACGTCTGGCTTGACTTCTTGCACTCCAAAAACATATGGCTTACATAATATCTATGCTAGGGCAACTAGGGTGTGTCGTATTTCTCTTGAGCATAGTCCCCAAGCATTCCACATGAGAGTAGATACCTTGTAGGATACCCTATCTATGAAATAATTACTGACAAGTATCAAAGTCAATAAAAAAACAAGAGGTGCACACACATTTTTTAATATTTTTGCCCATCTTGCCAACTTCTTAATGGAAATCTTGCTATTGATGCCTTTGTTCTTAGTTTCATGTGTTTTGATATCAATTACTAGAGTTTTCTTGCTAGGAGCCTTAGCAAACTGGGTGGGCCTCTCCTTATTAGAGTTAGTGGGTCGTAGCACTCTTCTATTGGATGCAAATTCACTACTGCCTCCTTTACCTGCACTAGTGGAAAGAGGCTCCTTCTTGGGCAAGAACAAGTATAGCTTGCTTTTCCTTTTCACATGCACAATGATTTGAGTGTTTATTGCTAAGTATAAACATCAAGAATTTTGAGAATCAAACTTCACATGCACCAAGTTAAGACCCCTATTGTCATGGATTTCTAGCACATTAGAGTGTTCAATGCTCTTAGCCTAGATTATGCATGCATATCTCTCACCCTTAGGATTAGTAGGGAGAGGAACCACATAAAGGACCTTGCCAAGGGTAGAAGGAATAGCTCAAACCTCATTCGCAAAGTCAACATGCAAATTAAGGAAAGAAACCCAAACCAGACACTCAAAGAGTAGCACATCCTTGGGTGAAAAGGTTGCAGACCAAGGTAGGCAATGAACAAGATTACCACAAAAACCAATAGAGGAAGAAAGGGTCCAATTCCGTTTGGTCTATGGGAACCGACAAGAACTTGACAAAGGCCTTTGCCAATAGGCTTAAAATAGACCAAATTGTAGTGAGGTAGATACTAAGAAACCATCAAGAAAAATCTTCATCTATGGGATGCACCCCATGAAGTAGAGGAAAAATACTAGAAGAAGAAAATTCATAACAGCATTGACAAAGGTTCTACATGGGAAGCTCCATCTCCACTTTGTGTATCTTCTTAGCATTAGGAGATAACAATATTCTTCTTGCATTTCTTACCTTACATATATAAGAGGTAAATGCATTGATTATGGCTTGCATGTCTGGACCCTTGTCTTTTTTGTAAGAAGCATATGAGTATACCTCCATGCTTTCATCACCATAAGATGTGTAGTCCTTAGATAGTTCTCTTGATATAGCATCTTTACCACCATGCTTGACCTGCATGCAGCCACTAGAGGTACCACAATAGCAAGTTGATAGGACAATACTCATTTCCCACCTCTCTCACTTTAGTTCCCTCTTTTAGTATAACCAATAATGTTTAAGATCTCATGGTCTACAATGTTGGTCAAAGAAAGAAATGACACCATCAATATTAAATGATGGTGATTGGAAACCTCAGATCTGATACCATATCAAAACTGTATGTATCAATGGAAGAAAAAATAGATGTTGTAATAAACTATCAAACACAAGGACAAAAGAGAAAAAAGCATAGAAGAACACTACAAAGAAGAAGAAGAATGTTTGGGAAATGGAATCCATACACCAAACACAAAATAGTCCAATACAACAATGAGTCACTAGCTACATAGGTAATGGCACTGATTCCCTCCCTCCACCAAAATAGCTGCATAGGTAATGGCACCAATTCCCTCTCTCCACCAAAACAGCTACATAGGTAATGGCACCAGTTCCCTCTCTCCACCAAAACTTGTATAGGTGATAATGACTGACTAAGGAGGAGGAGCTTGAATATAAAGGAAAAATATATCCATAAATGGTAGTAGGTCGGCCAACATTTAATGTTGGTTTGCCATCATAAAATACCCAAATAAACATCATAATGGGCACAATAAAATGCCTAGAAATGTTAAACATTAACTAAACTCAAAAATGCCAGACATAGAGTTTGTAGATGCGGATGCTATGGAGTTTGAGGATGCATATGAAATGCTAGCAAAAGGATTATAGGATACTGATATCTTATCCGATGTTTAGGTGGATGCATATGATCAAGAGAATTATAAAGAAGACATTGGGATGATGCTACCACTTTTCTTCCAAGGAAAAGTATGCATACATAGTATGGTTCAAGGATATTGGCAAGGCATGACATGATTAATGTACTACCATTTGATCTAGAAGATAGTTCCTGGGTTGCTTACATGATCGATTAGCTGAGTATGATGTGGTTGTTTGACCCAGGAGGGTGATATGGGTGTAGGAGACTACAATGGATAGGAAGGACTGAACTAAAGATGTCTAAAAATGTTTTAATTGGGAGAGGACTAATGATGAGTAACACATCTAGATTGGATTTTAATACCTTGGGAAGTGTCCTACAAATTTTGGTTGACATCTAAGATCATATGCACGAGATATAGAGCTAGGAAGGTCAATGTCTAACCGGGCTTGTTGTAATGAATAGTTGCAAGCTACACACAAATATTTAGGGGCTGATACCTTTGTAATTTGGTCTTGCAGTCATCACAAAAGTTGTAGATCATGAGCAGGACTAGAGTTTTTATTTTCAAAGCTTAGCAATCCGAGTTACTGTTCAAAAGATACGAGCAGTTTTCTACAGGGTGGTCTTGTAAGACAAGTTTGTAGATAGGATAAGACTATATCTGATGGATATAAATTGTTACGTGACATATTCTTTGACAGAGATGTTTGAGACTAACATGACGGTACCAAGGATAGGGACAAGGATCAAGATATGTGAGAAAATAAATATAGAAGAGGCAAATGTAGTGGAGAGCTAAGTGAAAGATGAGTAGATCAATAGAGATGAAGAAGAGGAAGAGGTGAGAGTTATCATGGAGTTAATGAACAAACATATATTGATATGGCTACAACTATAAATAAACCTTGGAGTGGAGATTAAACCACTGGGCAAATCTCGAGTGGATCATTGTTGTTGGAATAAAAGTGGGAAGGAATTTTAAATGGGAGTCTATGAGTGCCTTCACCCAGAAAGGCCACTCTTCTTGTATTTGAGTTGAGAGATTATTGAACAAGACATTCTACTTGGGATTTTAGAGAACTAGTGTACTTCTTTTGTTTTGCAAATATACATAGAGGATTTTGGTGTCAATTGATTTTGCTTCTATCTTGTCTTTTGTCTTGCTCATTCTAGGGAACCCCCACAGTTTGTGGCTAAACACACTACCCTCTGATAGCATGGTAGCCAAAGTCTATTAAGAGGAGCATACTATCCATGCTACAACTAGCTAGGCAACATCTCTAGGTGCTAAAGACCTTGTGTTGACTATTCTACAATGCAGGCTAACCTATTTCTTCCATCTTCTCTAATGCATTTGGAGCTAGACCCTTCATATTCATTGGATGGCCTATGATATCCAAAGTGACCTTAAACCAAGTTGGATAGACTTGCATTTGTGTAAGATAGGCATCTTCTTATATTGTATTTTTAGCCTAGGCGTCTTCTCCTACATCCTATCAATACAACAACCTTCTAGGCAATAAGTTCAACTGTTTAAGCCAGTATATTTTGTGTTGCATTTTTGCACATTAATAGTAGGCTTCTCATTGGGTGGAGCCTTATAGTCTAGGTAGCACACTTTGCAAGTGTAGGGCCTATTTTTAAAGGTAGAGAGATTATCTTTAATATTGTGTTTTGTTAAGATGGCAAGCTCAACACATGCGGACATTGATGATGGACCGCCTGGCTACATGAGTCTGCACATCTACACTTAGCATGTTGGTGGTTATTATGATACTCACATGGCCACTGACTTATCACTAATTATATTTAGTTTGTTACACCTATCTACAGCTAGTAAAGATACAACGCCAGTCGATTAGTGTAGTCGGTTATGCAGTGTTTGACTTAGAAGGCTACTTTCTTTTATGTTGTATCTTATCTATACTTTATGTACATTATATATGTGTGGAAGAAGAAGAAGAAAACAGCAAGAAAACGTGTTGGCCTCCATCTCTCTTCTTGTGTTCTTGAGTGAGCTTCCTCTTGTGTATACAGTGTTGTGTTTGGCGCAGGACCTCAAGCAAGTCCCCCCACCACATGATTCTTGACATGGTTTCAGAGACATGCCACTAAGAGAGGCTAATTTTGAAGGCTGAAGTGAAGGAGAAGAAGCAAGGTTTGAACAAGCACCAACAGGTAAGAAGCTATCCCATTCTTCCACTCTCTACCTTTAATAGTGCCTGTGGAGGCACCCGAAGCAGGGAAGAGTGAAAATCTCAGATTGTTGTGAGATTTGGTGTGCGAGCAGAGCATCGTATATTCTGCATATAAGCCCTTTAGGGATTGTCCACAGTTATTTTGGGCATCTAAGGCCATTTCGAGCCCCATTTTAGAGCCGCAAGGTTGCGGACATTAGTTTCAGAGTACACTGTGATTTTGGCTATATTGACCGAAAGTGGGTGCACATGTTACAAATTTCAAATCTATAATTTTTGAGGTGTTTGCATGAAGCAAACAAAAGGTTTATCTGCAAACAAGTTGCACATTACATGTACTATTGAGCAATCAGTGAAAAAGGTTGCTTAGTGTAGTGTTGTGCACGTGTTCTGAAAGATTGTAGAAGACTAGCTTGTTGTGTTGTATCCTTGTTTGTGATAATGGCAGAGAATAGTGGAATTCCCATTATTGAGAAGCTCAACAAGAATAACTACCCTTCATGGAAGTTCCATGTGACGAACTTCCTCATTGGAAAGGGCCTTTATGAATTTGTTTCAGGTGAAGAAAAGGAGCCAGAGCTGGGTATCCCTCCGACTGTAGATGAATTAAAAGCATGGAAAGAATGGAATGCAAAAGACAAAAAGGTGATGTACTGGTTATTTGCAATCATTGATAATACAATGTTGGGACATATCAGGAATGTAGAAACTTCACATGTAGCTTGGACAATTTTTTAGAATATGTTTTCAGTAAATACAAAGGCACAAAAGATTCAACTCAAGCAAGAGTTGAATGCCTTGAAGAAACGAAAAATGTCTGTCAATGAGTATGTGTTGAAGGTGAGGAGCATTGCAGATGCTTTAGCAGCAATTGATGCAATGCCTAATGATGATGATTTGGTTTCATCCACTTTGAGTGGCCTTAACAATGAGAAGGCATGGAAATCATTTGTTACTTCAGTATATGTATGGAAGCCATTTCTAGATTTTGATGAGTTGATCTCTCTCATGATTACTGAAGAGATCAATATGCAGGGTGACTCATCTGAAAAAAATGGTGAACAAGTTCAAACATTTTAGTCAAGTTCAGGAAGGGGATGTGATAGATCCTCTTCAAGAGGCTGTGGTATGGGATGTGCTGGCGATAACTAGCAAAACAGGTTCAATTAGCAATTTGATGAAATGCAGGTTTCAGGAGGCCAAGGAAACTTTAGAGACAAGGGGAGCTCTAGAGGAAGAGGTGGATGGCAGAATAGAGGTTCTGGAAATTCTGCTATTATTTGCCATTATTGTGGCAAAACAGCCCATATTGCAGCCCATTGCTATGCTAAGAAGAATGATATTCACAGTGGTAAATTGTAGCAAGGAAACTATGCATCATCTTCATGACAAAATGAAGACCAAAATGAGCGTCTGTTTGTTATGCAACATATGATGAATGCAGTTACAAGAAAGAGGACACATGATGATGTATGGTATGTCGATTCATGTGCATCTAATCATATGACCAGTCATGTTGAATGGTTTGGAGAGATGCAGGACCTACAAAATCCAGGTTATGTGTAGATGGGTGATGATTCATGCCACCCATTTTCACACATTGGAAAGGTTCCCTTGTCCTTTTATGATGGTCAGACAAAGAATCTGACAGATGTATTACATGTGCCATCAATTACAAAGGATCTAGTGTCTGTTGGCCAAATGGTAGAGCAGGGGTTGCAGGTCCGACTCAATGAAAAAGGTTGTTTTGTAGAACACTTTAATGATAAGTGCAGGTTGGTTGCAAAAGGAAGTAGAGTTGGCTGAATGTTCACTTTAAATGCTGGAATTCCTACAATGGATGATGTTATGTATGATAAAGGAAAAGGAGTAGTTGTAGATATTGAAATATGGCATAAACGTATTGGACATGCAAATATGCAAAGGCTGAAATTAATGCAGTCCAGAGGATTGGTTACATGGTTGCCTTCTTTTAGAGTTGCAGAATTGCATAAAGTTTGTGAAGCATGCCAGTTTGCTAAGCAGGTGAGACAACCCTTCTTGCATGATAGAGAAGTGAGCAAAAATATACTTGATGTAGTACATATAGATGTTTGGGGGCCTACACAGAATGTATCTCTTGGTTGCAGCAAATACTTTGTCATATTTATTGATGACTATTCAAGGAAGCTATGGGTATACTTCATGAAGGAAAAGAGTGATGTGTTTGAGCACTTCAAATCTTTTAAGGCAACTATTGAAACAGAAATAGGCTTAAAAGTGAAGTGCTTGAGATCACATGGAGGGGGAGAGTACCTCTCTAATGAGTTCAGTGGCTTCTTGAGGACTCATGGGATAAAGAGGCAATTTACTTGCAAGTATACCCCACAGCAAAATGGTGTTGCAGAAAGAAAAAATAGGCATATTGCAGAAGTCACACGGGCATTAATGGGTGAAAAGAATATGCCTAAATGTTTTTGGTTTGAGGCTATCCATACTGTTGTCTACATTATGAACAAAACTCCCACAGCTACAGTTCATGGGATGGCTCCTGAAGAGTGCTTTACTGGGAAGAAGCCCAATGTATCGCACTTGAAGTTATTTGGATGTGTTGCATATGTTGATGTGCCAGATGAGCTACGGAAGAAGCTTGATCCAAAGGCTGAAAAATGTATTTTTATTGGGTACTCTTTATATCAGAAAGGGTATCGATGTTATAACCCTGTCACAAGTGAGTTTAGAGTGAGCAAGGATGTTATCTTCAATGAGATGGGCAATTGATATGCACCTACTGGTGACGTATTCAATTTCCTACTATATTCTTCTAGGGCTTCCAATACCTTATTGGCATTGATGGCATCTCTTGAGCACATGCTAGTCCTACCCTCTCTACCCACATTCGACAAGCTAAATGGGATGAAGTTGTGAGAGTGCACACTAGAAAGAGGAAAGTGAATGTGGAGAGGAGGAGGAGGAAACAAGTCCCAAGTGAGAGTCTCTTAACTATGAGAAGTGAGAAGACCTATACAGAACACATCATATGTTGGTGATGGAAGGTGTGAGAGAAGTGTCATAGCTAGGTTCTCTAAAGAAATGTCTGTACCAAGGGATGCAAGCTCATCCCAAATCTCCTCCATCCTTTGGATGTGATCCCGCATCGTAAGGAAATCTGTGTGACAGAAAGTTGTCGCAGCTTCAAATCAAGAGATAATCAATGCACAAATGTTTGGATTGGGAAGAGATATGCCAATCTTTTTCAAACCTCTGTGGTGGTGCGGATATGTCTAACATGTGCGAGTACAAAATCTTTACAACTCAAAAAGAGAGAAGAGTGGTCTCTTGCATTCAACAATCCTATATAACTATTGAATTTGTGGCCACATCATCATGAGGATCCATGGTAGATCTAGATATAGGGGCAGTAACAAAATCCAAAAGGTCACAATTGTCAAGGAGACAGTCTATGTAGCATGACCAAAGAGGTTAGTTTGTTCTATATAGTTTGTCCAATGTGGGTAGAGAGGGTAGGATTGGCACCTACTCAAGAGATGCAATCAATGCCAATCAAGGACTAGAAACCTCAAAAGAATAAAGCAGAAAAGAGAGATAGGAGGGTGGTTGGTCTATATCATCTCGAACCACACAAGCCCCCAAAGCATACACATTAACCATAGATGTCCTTCAATAAAGTACCTACAAGAAAACAAAAAAGGTGCTACAACTTTGATATCGTCCACCTATATGGGTTCCATTGCTGTGCTAATCCGAAAGGATTGATGGAAAGTGATAAAGATGAGGAGTATCTAAGGTGGGAGAGGTGACTCAATGCTAGGCAAAAAGGGTAGATTTGCAAAACAAATGTAGTTATCAAACCAGAAAACCTATCACCTAGGTAAGAAAAGGGGTTGTGAGACAAAAGACTGCCCATCCTAGGAAATCTAGCATAAAAGGGAAGTCTGTCCACCTAAGAATAGGTTGCTCTGCTATAAGCTAGCTACCTAGTCCAAATAAAGGGTGACTTGATCCAAATAACGAATGTCTATATCAAAAGAAGGGCTACCTTGTCTAGAAGATGCTCACCCAAATCTGTGTTACAACATGGAAGGTTGACATGAGTTTCTCTTGGAAAAAACATAGTAGGAGAAGGATGGATGATCACCTTTATGAACATGCAGGGAATGAAGGGATCTGTTTTCCTAGAAAGAATGTGCTGCCCAAGGTAGATGAATGCAAACTGACCTAAAAAATAGTAAGCACAGCTACTTACATGACAAGGAATTTTGCTACACAAAAATATTAATGTCTATATAGAAAAAGAAATCACATCGATGAGTGTGAATCACTGCTATGGTGTGGGTGGATCGACTTATCGGATTCACCTTTTTAAATCATGGATGATACTATTTAGTCTGGTACTAGTAGCTTCATTGGCAAGTTTCTTATTCCAGCATAACTGAAAGGGATATCATTAAAAAGGTGCCCATATTCTTGCGCTTTTGCATCTTTCTAAAGTTATGGTCATGGTAATTTTTGGTTTTGCTAGTCCCATGTCACTAACCCATCAAGAAGATACATCTAAACTCATTTGATCAAAGATGAAATACAGAGAGATATATTAAAATATACACAAGCTTTTAGAAAACGAAGGAAGATGAGTCTTCTCCAAACAAATGCTTCAATGCTCTGTGTTTGAGTCTCTCCACATTTAATCTACTAGCAGCTTTGTGTGCTCCTAGACCACCCACCCCTGTATGCATTGTTAGTACATGAATATTGTTATAACTCAAATTGACATATCCATGAGGTAAAACATTTTGATTTGAATCCTTAGCCCTTAAGATCAATGTAAATTCCTCCGCACCAGCTCTTTATTAAGGCATTATGTATGAGATAGAAATTGTAATGGCAAGAAAATCCCTCTCTATGAAAATATATTACATTCTTTAGAAGAACACATGGAGAAGCCTCCTAATTACAATATTGTGCCAATGATAAGTACAATGTAATCTTTTGATGAAGCTACATCTACCCAAACTCAAAACAAGGATGGGTCGCAAAATTAGGCTTGACTTATTATTTTGTCTTATCAATGCTTTAAATTTTTAGCTTTTGCACCAACCTCTTGGAATCTATCCCATAAAGGCCAACTTCAACAGAATGAAAATCATTTAATTCTTGAGAAATATACCATGCAAGCTATTGTATCATTGATTGCATGATGCACAACACTATTGGATGTAAGGAATCCACCATCACCAATATTGGAATCTTATATACCATGTCATTCCATGTTGACATTGCTAAAAAGAAAGTGAACACAAATTCAATGAAAGGAAGAAGTGTAAAACCATAGAAATCCATCCAAAATGTTGGTCACACCCTTCATATGTGGCAACAATATGAAGTAGGTCTTGAAAGCTCATGAGGGAGAACTTGGAGCAACATCACCGTGCCCTTTTCCAAATATCTATTTGCAAAGAAAAAAGCTCTCTAGATCAAGAAATTCATGTTGGCAATGCTTCAGAACATTTTGAACACCTTTCAACACCATATTCAAGTCCATTGCATCAAGTTAAGTGCTTATGGTGCATGCAAAGATTTTAACATATTGATGCACCTGAAAACACCATATTCAAGTCTATTGCACCAAGTTAAGTGCAGATGGTGCATGTAAAGGTTTTATCATATTGATGCACATGAAGTCTCTTGCAAATCTAATGATCCAATCATAACACCCCACCATATTCAAGCATGTCATTTTCCAAATATTTTGTCTTGCATCAATTATTTATAAACATGTAGAGAGAGGTAAAACATTACAACAAAATAGAGAGAGAGAGAGAGAGAATCAACAATGCTCTTTTAATTAATATAATTACCTATTGTGGAAAAAAAAAAGAAAATAATAATGTCTACATAACTCTTTTCCATGACATTAAGGTTTGAATCTGTCTTTTGAACACAAGGTTGAAATCTTTACACAAATTCATGTGTGCATACATACAAATACGAAATAATTAAAGTATAGTTCACAAAGTACTGAGTGCTACACACAAAAATACAAAGGCTTAGAATAGTAGAAATCCTAAAATTTGTCTCAATTCCAAAAGTAATAAGAAAGCCTTCAAAATAATTGGCACTATCATGCAATAGTGATCACAGTTTGCTCTAAAGCTTTTTGTCAGCCTCAAGGAGCAACTACAAAAAAAAGAGAGAAGTTTGATCACTGAGGCCCTCTCCTTTGCACTTAGACCTTTTGTCACTTCAGCTACTTTGGTCCTTACTTCCTTTTGAAACTCAACCTACAAAATTTTGGGGAAATCATTGCATACCATACTTTCTAATCCTCTCATAACAAGAAAGAGCCCAAATATATATCTACCTGGTAAACAAGCTGGGCCAAATCCTCTCTAGCCAATGGGTAACATGGGGGTGAAGTCTTTGATTCAAGCTTCTTTTTGGCTTCCAAGGTTTTAGCCACATTAGCTGGTTGCTCTCGCAAATAGAATTTAATGTCACTCTCACAAATATTTGCAGCATTGACCAATGTATCCTTTAGATTTGTGACTATGACTGCATGCTCATTCAAGCTTCCAAATAAAAATTTAATACAGATGCTTTTAATGAGAAGGATCACATGCGCATTGTGTTTTGAGAGGAATTTACTCATTCATGCGAAGAAAGCCAACAAGCAAGGAGACTTCACTGAGTCTAGTTGGATCAACAACAGTGCTAAAGACCATCGAACGCCATTATTTATCATCTTTATATTTCTCTGTAATGAGCTCCATCCAAGCCACTGTGTGATGGTTCCCCTCCCACACATAGAACATTTTATTGGAAAGAAAAGGCAACCCCTTCTTGGTTCTCAGCTCATTCTCAAACTCTTTATCTATAGCCTATCAGTGGGCATCCCATGAAGCCCTCATCTCACTTGTCACCGGAATTGCAACACCCAAAGGGGAGATAACATAGACAATGGAAATACCCTTCTCTGGACAGTGAGTTTCACCCTCTAAGGCTATTTTAAGTAGCAAAAAGTCACTTCTCAAACCTCGAACCCTAGGGTATGGAAATATCCTACAAAGGGGAATGGTTGGGCACCTTGAAACATCTAAAACCTTGCATTTAGCCAATATATCTCCACCTTTCATAATTTCCACCACCTCATTTTCCCCTTACTCTTCTTTTTCACTACACATGGACTGCATAATGCTACTAGCGAGTTGAGACAATACTTGTTCTTTTTGTCTTCCTTTAGAAACCTAGGAAGACATTAATCAAACACAAAACAAACAACATTTGAAACATAGAACTTAGAAACTAGCAAACTCAATATAAGCAACATAAAATATTCCCTAGAAAAAGCATACAAACAAGAACCTAGATAGGAGAGAAATCATCGCCACCACTCTCATCTGCTGTAGGACTAGTTGTACACACTCCTTTCTCTTTGCTCATTGGCTGAATTAAAAATCATTAGTTCACATGGAAATATTAAGAAATCAAAGTTGCAACAATTGAATGTAAAATCTTACTATAAGAGACTCGAACTCCCTATGTTTTTTTGCTTGTTGTCTCTTTCGTGGAGGCATGATTATTCCCTAACATTTTGCATAAGATTATATTGGTGTCAAAAAATTAAGATCATGGCCCTCTACACTCACGCAACTTACACACCTTGCACTCCCTACAAACGTTGCACTCACTCTAACTCACACACCCGCACTCTCTTACACACACCTTGAGCCTCACACCAATCTTCTCTCTCTCTCTCTCTCTCTCTCTCTCTCTCTCTCTCTCTCTCTCTCTCTCTCTCTCTCTCTCTCTCTCTCTCTCTCTCTCTCTCTCTCTCTCTCTCTCTCTCTCTCTCTCTCTCTCTCTCTCTCTCTCTCTCATGAACGTACCAAGCAAAACATCAAAGAAAGGGAGCAAATGGCAAACTTGCTTACTACAGTATGCATATCTATCCTTCATGTTGGGAATCCTACATGCAGGCAGAGGCACACGTGTAGCCATACATAGCCAATCCGCTCTCATTGGTATTTAGATGGAGTATTGCACGACTTCGAACTTGATCACACACTTTATTGATCGAGACAAGTGCATGGAGTGGACAGGCAAGAGAGAGGAGGTTATGCAAGTTGTGTGGACTACAGAGTGTAGAATCAAAGGAGCACATGATTATGGCATGCCCAACATATGCACACATATGGGCTAACTTTGATATCCCTTTAAAGGGGCCACTTCACTAGTTTCTGATCACTACTCCTATATCAAAGTTAGGGGCTCTCATCACCCAATCGTTCTTTCACCATAGCTACCCTTTCCTACCATGGGGGAGGAGAATCATTGTATATGTGGAAAGGTCCCATGGGTCATAATTTGGCCTTCCGTGGACAATAATAAACTACTCTACTCTACTCTACACACCCTCTCTCTCATCACTATACACACACACGCGCTTGGCCTCTTACACACACACACACAACTCCTACATGCACACTACCTCTTAGCTTAGCAGCTCACACATGCACACGCCTCTCTCGCTCACGCTACTCATCGTCACCTAGCGTGTGGTGGCAGTGCAGAAGGGGTTCGCGCAAGAGAAAGGCGGGGTGTACCGAGGTCTTGACCAGGGCACCGGGAGCATAGGCGCCTGCAGCAACAATCGGGGTGTGAAGACAAAGGAAGAGGGAAACAATCAGGCCCTACAGCTGAGAAAAGAGCAAGCATAGGCTTGGCGGAGGCGAAAGAAGAAGAGCATAGCAAAGAGGTGTTGGCGGCGGGAGAGGTGAGCTCACCACGTTGAAGATATTGGTTTCTTGGTACTAGTATGCATATGCGTACACCCTTGAGAGACAACCTTGTTGATACACGTCACCAACACCCGTTTGCTACATTATCCATTGTCCCCATCTCTACCTTCGAAATTCAGGTCTAATGTAGGATTGTCGAGGGCATAGGCGAGGGTGCGAAAAATGTAAAGGAGGGAGACCATGTCATCCTTGTGTTTGTAGGCCAGTGCCAAGAATGTAGATAGTGCCAGTCTCAGAAGACAAACTTGTGTGCAAAGCTCTGGACACTACTCCCCAGAGGCACCAAGATGGACAATGGGAATACCTACTTCTCAGTGCATGGACAACCAATTTACCACTCCATGAACGTCTCTAGCTTCAGTGTATACACACTTTTGGATTCTTGATATTTTATTTTGATTTGTAAAACGCAGGAGCTTCTTGCCACCAAGGGCAAGAATGCCCATACGTTGGCGTATGGGCTTTCTTGCCCTTGGTGGCAAGAAGCCCTTGGTGCACATTGCACACATTATCCTCTACAAGACTACGGATCCTTGTACACATCACACAGAGCACTCCAAGCCACACAGGAGTCCTTTTCTCTTTTCTAAAAACATCACAATATCCCTTTCCTTATTGCCACCAAGGGCAAGAAAGCCCATACGCCAGCGTATGGGCTTTCTTGCCCTTGGTGGCAAGAAGCTCCTGTGTTTTTGCTCCTTATGCACATTATTAACATACCAAGACAGGTTAACGAAGAACATAAACCAATACTCACCTATTTGCTTCCTCCTTGTTGCCAGTATCAACCTTTCTTGCTTATTTTGCCCATTCACCTATGTTCAAATGAAAAGTATTCAAACAAAAATTAGTGGATTAAGGGCAGCTTGGTGATAAGTGCTTAAAGGAAACTTCACACCTGGTGCTTAGGCTTAGGCTTAAGCTTGCTTGCTCTTGGTGAGTATAGGGCCTAAGGGAAACTGTGTGCAACAAACATCTCATTACCCTTCACACACATGAGACGGGAGAACCTACTCGAAGATGACTACGATGACCTTAGCATCTTGCCACCATGTGAAAGAATGCTTTTAGTTAGTGGCGAATATATTCAATAAATGCATCACACTCATTAATCAGCTATTTGAAAAGGATATATATAGAGTTAGAGTGAGAGCTATGGATAGAGATTGGTATGTTTATGTATTTATTTTTATTTATATATTATGCATTGAAATGTTATGAATTGATTGTGCAAGCATATATTAGTGGTGAATATAGTCATTAAATGCATATAGTAGTGGTGCAAATATTCAGTTTTAAATGCAATCATTTGTCCTCCTTGATATATTTTCAAAGATTTGTCAATAGCTGCATCTTGCAAGCAAAATGGTGCACGGTTTTAAATACTAGGGAGAATGATTTTGGCCTTCTTGACATATTTTCATACATTTATCAATAGCTGCATCTCGCACAAGCAAAATGGTGCACGTCATTGATATTCTTTACTTTGGCTCTTTGAAAATTTTATCCGTCCGTTTTTTATTTAGAAGATGTTATTTTGACAAAGAGAGAGCTTTAAGAGTACTTCTCCTTAGGTAATAATAACTTATCAATGGAGAATCAAAGTAGTGTAGTGCCTAAGATAAAGCTAGCTGATGGTGTTTATGCATTTAATTGCAACAATGCCAAGGGCATGCACTATGTCTACTTTATCTCTACATTCCAAGGATGTTTTACATGGTAGAGATGATGGTGGGCATATATTCTCATCAGTAAAAAATCACTCTTTCTCCTATTTGGGAACTCCATCAATCCTTGAACCATGTCTATCTAGTTTAGGGACACCCATAGAAAATAAAGTTCTCAGTATATTGTCTCTGATTAGATGATTGCGTGTTAAATGACACTCTTCTCAATGCTTTAATGAATGCATCTGAAGTTAGGAAAGTTGATGAACTTCCATCACAGTACAATGGGGATATTGTTTTTGAGCTCCCGATTGCACCACAAGGTAAGCCAATTGGCTGGGATGGAGCAAAGATATGATGGTCATGTGTGGGTGGAGTATCACACATATATAAAGGAATGTTTTGATGGTGTTGTTAGGCATAGTTCTTGTGGGGGGCATCTAAGATGTTGTAATGTGGAGTGCCCATATTATGAGTGGACAAAGGGAAGCAATCAATCTCAATGGAAGGGAAAACTTAAATAGGTGCTCAGAATTGGGTTTTTAAGTTCTCAAATCGGCACTTTAGTTTATCGATATTGCTCTACTTTACTGGAATTCTTGGTTGTGTGTGAGTCTTCTATTTATTATTGCTACCCTATAGATAGAGATATTACAACAAGATGTGTCATAGATCAAGGTAGTCACAAGCATCCAACAGCAATTGGGGTGTGGAAAACAAATGGGACTTTTTTGCATACTTTGGTGCAAGATAGAGCTTCCCATGACCTTTATGCAAAGTGTAAAAAGGTTGAGACAGATGTAGCTCAAGATATAATTATGGACATGCTCTCTGATGACACTAATATCACTCCTGATATGGGAGATTTGGGGGTCGAGAAGCTTCTTGAAAGAATTACACCTCTTGTACAAAGAAAAAGGTTAGGTCTAAACTTTGTTTACATTTTTTTGAAACTCACATGTTGCAATGGTTGACTTTTGGTATTTGATTAGGATTTAGAGATCCATGGATATTGCTTGTCAAAATGTGAAGGGATCGATTCTTGGGCTCAAAGCATTACTGGATCTTGAGGAGAAAACAAATATGTGATACTCTTTCTTTCATAGCCTCTTATTTCCAAACCAGCTGGCAAGCAATGTGGAGCCTCATGTATTTAAGATGTCCTCTGTGGGTCCTGGAAGTGGGATTGACTTGGTTAATAAAATGAGGATGGGTGGACCATTAGAGAAACAATTTCTCCACTTTGATCATGTGCACATGACAAGTGGTTAGACCACAATGAGTGCACATGTTTATCACCCTTTTATTAGAGAATTGCTTACAATTGCAGTAGGTGAGTTCAAGGTGGAGAATACAAATGCACAGGTTTTATTTTGGACTTTGATGAATGAAAGGTTGCAACAATATGGATTTGAGAGTACAGAGTTTGCAGGTTTCATGGCTGATGAGGCACAAGAAAATTGGCTTGTAGTGCGTACTTTTTTAAATAAAGGTAAAAGGAATGTGATGATGTTCAAGGAATGCTCGTGTTCTTTTCATTGGGAAAAGAGTATGCTGGAACATACACGAGTTTGTATCAAACCACAATTTCAAGAAGAGCATAAGGATTTGTGTCGATGGTGGAGAGATGCACCAAGTGAAGTGTTAGCCGCATCAGCAAAGGACAAAAACTTGTTACATTTTGGAGTTTGGGACATGCGCATGAGACAGAGCTACATTGGTTAGAGACATGGTTATCTTGGTGGGAGGTGCAAGGATTTCACTGGGTGAAATGGGTATTAACACAAGGGGGTGGAGGTCCATTTGTGCCTATGATTAATCTCTTAAAGTCTAAGCATGCATCCATGCGAGCAGCTTTGGGATACACTCAACAAGTTAGCTTGTTCTCTGCTTCGGCTTTGTAGGCCTTGCCATGTTAGTCTTGGAAAGTACCCATTATAAGGCCTACTTGACAAGAAAAAAATGAGGGGTTTGGGTTGAGTTTAAATCAAATTAAGAAAATATTTATGTCTGGAGATGAAGGGGTTCAAGCAAAAAAAAATATTGTGGACCTTGCATCAACAGTGTTGGAGGAACAGGATATTGTTGCTCTAGATGTTTAGAGGACAGTCCTGAAAAGTGTGATGCACAAGAGAAGAAATATGGATGCAAAAATTATACTTGATACAGATAGTCATCGGTCAAAATATGAGAACATTACTATTCATGTTCCAAGACCAAAAAGGGGCGCTTCATGCATTCATGGGACCCCAAAAGAGAGTGAGGTTGATGTGAAAGAATGGGCTATCTGGAGAACACCACCCAAATGTCAATCTACATGATGGGGTATTTTGGAAGGGAGAGCCAAACATTGTGGAGCTTTCGTTCTTGACAAGAAGGGCCACTGAAGGGTATTCCTACACCTTGCTTCAAAGGACGTCAATAGTATAAGGATAAGGAGAGTTGGCAGATTTTCTACTTTTGTCCATCGATTTTGTCCATCAAGTGTAATTCATTCAACTAGAGTGGATGAGCAGATTCAAAAGTCTTGTGGGCTAGCTCCTCTTCTTTGGAAGGTTGCTACAGGTTCATGTTTGTCTACAGAAAGAGACAACCAAACTCATCAATGCGGATTTTATTTTGGAGGGTGTAAAACATAGTGTTTCCAATATTCAAACAACACCATGCAATGTTCGCCCAACGAGCAAAGGTGATGGCCGCATTGTAAGATGGAAGGAGAAGACAAGCAAGGCAAGACAAGATTGCATTAACAAAGCACTTATAATGGAAGGAGAGGTAGTGCGTGAGACAGTTGATAGTCAAGCAGCGTCACACATTTTTCGGATTTCAACAACTGATTCAAAGAAATCTAGAATCTCCTTTGCGGTTAACGTATGTGAATTTCCAAGGTGCTCTTGTCCAGAGTTTGCTTTGAGGGATCTGAAAAAAGAATCGTATATGCCATGTGAGTATATATATTTTTTGTTCATTAGGGTGTTCGGTTTGCAACCTGCAATACACAAATTTATGCACCAAGCTGCAATTACAAGCACTCTCGGGACACCACAATATTCCTTCTACTAGTGTTCTATAGAAGAAATGTATAAGGGATGTTTAGCATTTGGTTGGATTTTTTTATCCATTGCGGAAATGCCGAAATTGCAAGGAAGCAAGAAATTAGGTTTTGCGACATAGATAAGTTAGTAACTTTCGGGACATCTGTAATTTCTTCTTCTAGTGTCTTATAGATGGTTATATGTTGTCATTCCTTTTTTGGTTCATTAAAACAGAGTCGCATTTTGAATTATGTTTGCACTTTCTTGATTGAGATAATATAAGTTTCTTTTGCTAATGTTAATAAGTTGTTTCTATGTTGTAAGTTGTTGTTATGTTGTTCTTGTGCCGCTCAATTTGAGTCCTCGCTCCGGTTTTCCGTGCTCAGTTTTTGGTAATCTTTGGCCGCCCTTCCCATTTGAGGAGTTGGCTCACCTCAAGGACTAGAAGTAGTTGCAGCATCCCATCCTAGAACACAAACATGAACTTGGATAGGCACATTAAATTGGCACCGCTATTGCATACCATGCAAAGGCACCAACTTCCATAGCTCCAACTATCCACTCTTAAGTAGGATTTGCAATAGCAATACTAACTACTTGTAGTTTCCAATATCCAATAGGGCTTACTTCTTATAACCATTGATCAAGAGCTATAATAGCAATTGAAGGTGCAATAAACTCTATAAAAGTATACTCTTGAGTAAAAATTCCTTCTCTTCTTAATACTTGGCCTTCTTAGGTTCACAATAGAAGAAAAAATCCAAAATCACATCCCACTACTAGCACAACTTGTTGCATGCTATCCAAAGACACCAATTGCCACAGCTCTCTGGAGTGGACCCACAGCTCTCTGGAGTTGTCCACTCTCAAGTAGGAGCTGCAATAGCAAGCTACTTCTAGTTTCCAATTTCTACAATGCTTGCTTCTTGTGGCCACTTATTATAGGAGCTACAATATGTTGTATAGATTGGATGCAAAACTTGCACATAGCAAGTAGAAGAAGCTCTCCCCCACTCTCTTTTTCTTATAAAAATGAAAGCATGATTCATAAAACTCAAAGTCGACTTAAAGAAGAGTAAAGCAAAATTGAGGGAACCCACTATTGGGTGGAATGTTCCCTCATACATGGAGTTGGAATCTCCTCCATGGCGTATTTATAATATTAAAATGAATCTTCCTTTACCCAAAGTTAGGCCCTTTACAATCACTATTTTGATAAAAGATTTTGAGTTAACTGAATAAATGGTTGCAATCCGTTGCACAACTCACAACTACTGAGAATCATAAATTATTTCTAAAATATCTTCAATATATCTTCTAAAATTTCAAGTATCAATAAATATTTACAAAGAGAATGTACGCATCTCTTAGAATAAATGATGGTATATCTTATTTAAATAATTCAATGAAGAATTCTTTGGAATAAATTCTACTTCACGCGTGTATCCAATTCATTTTTCTCTACACATCAACTATCAAAAATTCAAAAAGTCATGTTAGAAAAATAATTAACTAAATAAATGCAGCTGGCTATAATAAATCAACTAATCATTGGAATTCCATTAAATAATCAAATCACATAGACTTTAGCACTTGAGATATGAATATTGTGGCATCACCCATGTACAACTTCACCCACATTCACACATATAAGTCTTACACCTAGAAAGGATAGGCATCCCCATCAACCTTCCATCCAAGATGAAAAGTAATTCCCTCTTAGGAACATGTCCTACACTAATGAAGAACCATTCAATACACTCATCTTGTCAACATACACACAAGGGAGAACCATTGAAGGCGCTCATCTTGTCATGTAGGTACTACACTAGCAACGTACTCCTCCCCTCAACATGCACACAAGAAAGAACAATTGAAGGCACTTATTTCCTTGTGTAGGTGCCATTTGACAACGTACCCCAGGGGAACCGTTGAAGGCGCTCATCCCCTCGTGTTTGGTAACATACCCAGAGGTATGTTACTAGGTGGCACTACACGAGGGAATGAGCACCTTTAATGGTTCTTCCTTATCTGCAAATTGATAGGATAAGTGCCTTGAATGGTTCTCCATTAGTACTACGGGGTACATTCCTAATAGTGAATTGCTTTTCATCTTGGGCAGAAGGTTGATAGGGACGCCTATTCTTTTCATGTGTAAGGCTTACAAGTGTAAACATAGGTGAAGCCATACGTGGGTAATGTCACAATATTCATATCTCAAATGTTAACATCTATGTGATTTGATTATTTAATGTAATTCAAATGATTAGTTGATTTATTATGGTTAGTTGTATTTTTTTAGTTAATTATTTTTCTAACATGATTTTTTGAATTTTTGATAAATTGAGGTGTAGAGCAAAATGAATTGGATAAAGCAATAAGCATAATCTATTACAAAGACTTCTTCATTTAATTTATTTAAATAAGACACACTAATATTTATTCTACTAGGCATGTGTACATCCTCTTTGTAAATATTTATCAATATTGTAGATATTAGGATATATATTGAAGATATTTTAGAAATGATTTATGGCTCTCACCAATTGTGATTGTGTAACTGATTACAACCATTTACTTAGTTAACTTAAACTTTTTAATCAAATGAATAATTGTAAAGGGCCTAATTTTAGGCAAAGCAATATTCATTTTAATATTATGAATATGGCATGGAGGACATGCCCACTCCATGTACGAGTGAAAATTACATCCAATAGTGTGTTGCTCAATTTTGCTTTACTCTTCTTCAAGTCTATTTTGAGTTTTATGAGTCATGCTTTCATTTTTATAAGAAAAAGAGAGGGCGGGAGAGCACAACAACTTCATTAATTAATAGAAGAAAAACTTAAGTCTAATTTTGAATGGCACACTTTACCTAAGTGTCACTAATTAATGGGTATAGCTCAGTGTATATTAGTTCTTCAAGAAAAAGAAATTTACCTTCATGTTGAATATGTATCAAATGCATGTTATAATCAATATTATGATCAAATTGATGCTGCCAAGCTATACCTAAAATTACATCGACAGATTGTAACATTGCTACTCTTAAGAAAATCATTTTTCTTTATAAGATCGAATGCAAATTTCTCATCCATGTACTTCTTTAGTTCTATTATATTGTTGTCCTAAAAAATGCAGCCTTAATTTTATAAGTGGATAGAACAATTTTAAGTTTTAACCATCTGATTGCCTTTTCTAAAACAAAGTCATGCTTGATGTTGTCATCATACAAGGCAGTCATTTCATTATTATGGATTAAACCTCACATTTTCAATAAAGCATGGAAAAACAATTTACCAGCAATTTTGTTAATGTTGTTAGAGTTTTCTCCCATAAGCATGGCTTCATCGAAATCAATCATCGCTTCAAGGTCTTCGGTTGCTTCATCATCCCCAAGATAATTTAAATGTGTAGTAGGCTTTTCCAATCACGAGTGTTGCCCATAAGACAATGACTCACAATATGGCTAGAGCGATTGTATTTATAACAAATTACATTCTTGGATATGGTATATTAGACACTTGGATTAATAATCTTAGATTCAGTTGACTTAGATACATTAGAAGGTAGACAAGAAATCTTGGGATTAGAATTTGAAGTAGGCTCACTTATATTATTATAAGAATTTCTCATCCAAGGTCAATGATTAGGACGATTCTTTCCAAAGTGAAAGTTGAAAGCACGAAAAGAATTAAAATGAGAGTTATTATTTACCATATTATTTCCCATTGAATCTAGAAGTTGTCGCCGATCTTTAGTTTGTTTCTTTTCGATGTCATGCATCAAAGAGATAGCCTCGTCCAATATGGTAGGTTTAAACATGTTTTCAGCTTGGAAAAATGAAAGAAGGCTAGACATATACTTCCTTTTGAAAGTAGATTTGGCTTATAGACTTAACCATTTGAAGTTGCATCAAAGTATTCCAAAATCTTTTTGTGTATAGAGGAATGGTCTCTCATTCTCACTGCATAAAAACATTACATTTTTGTTGCACACAAAGCTCGAATTGGGCATGAAGAAAATTAGTAAGAACCTTCTTGCAGAATGCTTCCCATGTAAGAGGACGATCAATGCTCTTGCGTATGACATCCCATCATAAAGAAGATTTGTCGATAAAATTATGTGAAGCACACTTGATTTTATCATTTTCAGCATTAATTTCATTATCAAAATATGAGTCAAATTGACTTACCTAAGAAAGAACCTTACCTAAGCTCAATTGGCCAATCTACAAACGATCTACTACCGATCAAGATGGACCGCAACCTGAAGATATTATACGACGTATGATCGATGCAACACTTGAAGCACAATCTATTTGGAAAGAAACCAAGATAAGTAAAAGAAATTTCAAATGTCATACTTTCAATGGGTCACGTGATGGAAAGATTGTACTTGCTTTTATCAGCCAATTTGATGATTATTTCCATGAAGAATAATATGCCGAAAAAGACAAAATTAAGTGTGTCACTAATCATTTAGTGGACAGAGCATCCCTATGGTGGACTGTTGTCCGCAAAAGCATTGATTGTCCTACTACTTGGGAGACTTTCCAAAAGAATTTTTTGCGGAATTTTCTTCCACCCCAATTCCACAAAAAAAGCAATCAAACAGTGGGATCTTTTGAAAGGTGAGAAGGATCAAAGCTTGCTTGGAAATGAGCTATGGCAGAGAGCAAGAGCAAAAAGAGAGAGAGACACAAATGGGAACTCCAACAACCACAATATGTGGCCGGGCCTTCCTTTATTCAAACTGTCACTAAAAGAATAAAGAATAAGTGACTGTGATAGGTGCCTGCCACCTGCAGTGTGCAGTGGTGGGTACTGTCAGTGTAGTAATACACTGGTAGCTAGGCAGAGGTGCCTTTACCCCCAATAACCTCCCACTTAAAGGCGAATCTTCCCAAGTGAGAGAGAGAAAAAAGAAAAGGCAGTACAACATGTACACATGTACAACAGGATGAGGAAAAAGATATCATCTCATCCAATGCCCATCAATGTCTTGAGGAAGGCAAAGCGCTCAGTAGTGAGGCTCTTCATGAGCAAGTCTGCAGGATTCTGCTCAGTCAGAATCTTGACAAGGTCATCAGACATGTCCTCAACAACCTCGCAAATGAAGTGATACCTCACCTCAATATGTTTCGTCTTCGCATGGAAGACTAGATTCTTGGCGATTCTTGGCCAACTGAATGGCACTCATAGAATCTGAATGCAGTGTAGGCATAGCATCTATCATACCAAGATCTGCAATCAAACAGCCTAACCAAATAGCCTCCTTGCAAGCCTCTGTGGCTGTAATATACTCGGCCTCTGCAGTAGAAAGGGTTGTACACTTCTATGCCCCTCGATATCCAAGAGATAGCCCCTCCAGCATAGGTGAACACATAGCCAGAAGTGGACTTCCTACTATCTACGTGTCTTGCATAATCAGAGACAGTGTACCCCACAACTCCTGTATCCTGGCTACCATAACAAAGACACATATCTGTTGTGCCCTTCAGGTACCATGATACCCTTCACGGCATCATAGTGTTTCTTATCAGGTGTAGCCATATAACATGCCACAACGCCAACTGCAAAAGCAATATTGGACGGGTGGCTATCATGGCATACATAAGACTGCCCATGACTGATGCATAGGGAATCTTGGCCATCTCGGCCCTCTGCTCATCTGTCTATGGACAATCGGCCTGTGAAACCTTCACATGAGAAGGTAATGGATAGCCAATAGGCCTAGCATCCTCCATGCGGAAGCGCTCAAGGACTTTATGAATGTACTTCCTCTGTGATAGATAGAGTAGTCCGTGAGATCTATCATGTGTAATGCGCATACCAAGTATATGAGAGGCTTGTCCCATATCTTTCATCTTAAAGCTCTTTTTGAGTTGATCCTTAAGAGCATCTAGCTCCTCATGAGTTGTCCTTGCTAAAATCATGTCATCCACATAGAGTACCCAAATCAGTAAAGAACTTTCACGGGCTTTCTTTGTGTACAAGCACGGATCCATAATACTATGGTTGCAACCCTGTGACTGCATGAATGCATCAAACTTATGGTACCATTCCCTAGGTACCTGCTTCAAGCCATATAGACTCTTCTTGAGCTTGCATACTAGGTGTTCCTTGCCAAGGTCTACAAAGCCCTTAAGCTGCTCCATGTAAATCTCATCATGCAAGTCCCCATGTAGAAAAGCCGTCTTGACATCCATCTGGTCCAAGTCCAGGTCAAGCTCTATGCAACCAAGGCCAAGACTAAGCGTAGGTGGTCATCTTGACCATAGGAGAAAAGACTTCATTAAAGTCAACACCATGCTCCTGCTTAAAATCCTTAGCAAGCAATCGAGTCTTGTATGCCAGCTTGGGTTGTCCAGGGGTATTTTTCAGCTTGTACACCCACTTGCATGGCGAATCCTTCTTACCCTAAGACAAGGAAACCAAATCCCAAGTCTTATTCTTATGCAATGAGTTAATCTCAGACTGCATAGTCCTCTCCCAAGAGTAACAATCACCCTTGCGCATAGCCTCATCATAAGTAAGAGGCTCTCGTGCATCTGTAACCAGTACATAATCCATAGAGCGTGCAAAACGCGTCTATCTCTAGTAGAACATCTAAACCCAAGCTCTACTCCCTGACTGACATCTTGTCTAACATCAGCATGTCTAGCATCTGGGCCATGAGCATCAAGTGATGCTGCGCACTGTCTAGTTGGCTGTGGAGCGGGCTAAACGGGAGCAAGTGGCTCCTCCTGAAAGATAACTCTAGGTACCTCAACCACTTTCTCAAGCTGCATATGCATTTTGTCCTCATGAAAGATGACATCATGGCTGTGGATCACTTTCTACACCTGCAAATCCCATAGATAGTAACCCATCTCTCCTGCATCTCCATAGCCAATGAAAATGCATTTGACACTTTTAGGATCCAACTTATTGCATTTGTCCTTGGGCACATGGCAGAATGCCTCACATCCAAAGACATGCAAATAATCATAAGAGGGGGGCTTGCCTGCCCATACCTCCTCTGCAACCTGGAAGTCAATGCCACTGCTAGGCGACCTGTTAATGAGATGCACTGCAATAGTAACTACATGAGCCCAAAAGTGTTGTGGTAAGCCATCCTGGCTAAGCATGCTATAGACCCTTTCCTGAATGGTCCTATTCATGTGTTCAGCCATACCATTCTAGGGTGGGGTGTAAGAGGCGGTCAACTGATGCTTAATACCCCACTATCGAAGAGTCAAAAGGCAGAAGATACTGCAAAGCACAGAGCATTTTCATTCCTTTAAGAGACATATGCCCCAAATGAGCATGCCAAAGGGATACATGGGGAATAGAACCCACAAACAAAACATGATCCAATGTAGCTCCTTATACAAGTAAGGGATAGAGACTGCCATACTTGGCACCTCTTGCAAGTACAAGCCTGCCACGAGTAATCTTCCATGTAGAGTCTCAAAAAGACACAAAATACCCTGCATCATCAAGCTGTCGAGCTGACATGAGGCTGCGAGTCAACGCAGGTACATGGCATACATCGTGCAAAATAAAAGAACTGCCAGAAGGAAACTGCAGTCTAACATCTCCAATGCCCACAATGTCAAGAGACCTCATCATCAAGACGCACAGAACCAGACATGGTATTATAGGTATGAAACCAATCTTGATAGGGTGTCACATGAAAGGACACACCCAAATCCAAGAGCCAGCACTGTGCATACATAGAATGTATCTCAAAAGCCTGTAAGGCATCACATGAAGAAGTTGCGAGTATGTAGTCATCATCTGAATCAGTGGCATGCATGACATTAACCTCTTTTATCTTCACACTGGACTTTGCAGGTACAATACTACGCTCAAAGACTTTTCCTACACTTTTTATTTTCCTTTTCCTTACGCTTATCATCACGCATTTTATGGCACTGGTGCGGCCTAATATGTCCTGCTTTCCCATAATAATGACAAGTAAGATCAGACTTCCATCCATGGGACTTACTGCGACCATGTGACTTGGACCTGGACTTCTGAGAGTCCCTGCCCTTATGATCATTATCATGCCTTCCATTTCTGCCACCTCTAACGGTCAATGCATGTGAAGAGCAGGAAGCATCATTGTTTCTCATATTGATTTCCTTAGTCAATAAAGCACTCTCAACATCTTTGATTTTCAGCCCATCAAGCTTGTTCGTGCATATGGCAGTACAGAATACATCCCATGATTCACGAAGGGTGCCAAGCAGAAATAAAGGGTGCAAGTTATCGTTGAACTCAATACCATGTGACAACAGATTCTTCATGATAGCATAAAACTCACTGAAATGAGATGATAGGGATGACCCCTCCTTCATGCGAAGGTCCATTAACTGCTTTAGCCAATACATCTGTGACGCAGGACTCTGCTGCACATAAAGCTCCTAAATTTTCTCCCATAAGTCCCATGCACTCTGACTCTCATATTCAACAACATTATGATGGACCTCTTTTGAGAGTGACAAAATAATGGTAGACTTGCATAGCTCATCAACTTCCATACAAACATCATCATCCATATCGTCAGGTTTGACACCCTTGAAATGCAAGGGTTTAATCTGCAACCTCTAACCAAAACTTGTCATATTTGGGACTTCCAATACCCATAGTTGGTAGCATCCAACTTGGCAATGTTAAAGAGAGCTGTGTCTTTCAAATGACCAGCCATACTGTCCCAAATCAAAGCAAAGAAGTAAAATTGCATGTTGATGTAATTAGCAGAAAATGCACTAAAACCACTACTAGAACTCGTTGAAAGGGTGGATTTCACCAAGAGAAGCACCTGTCCACCAAATATGACCAAGATAACATCAAATAGTAAGCATTACCCTCATAGAAGTGCTCAAAATCTGCAGATTTTATCTTGCTATAATAAATGACAGCAGTATGTAAAACTGTCCCAACATGAAGCAATCACTGATACATATGTCACTGCAACTGCCAGGTAACAAGATACATCCAACAGTGAGTTTTGAGGGGCAAGAAGGTACCAAGAATTGTCAAACCAATCACATGTCAGGCAAGAGACATCTCATAGGTCTAGAAGTCATGCATGTAATGGGTCTGGAGGTAAGAGAAGAGACCAAGCACAAGCACAACTAATAGAGCAAGAAGCTCAATACATAATCATCCAAGATGCATACAAAACTGACAAAACTGTGATAGAGATAGGTGATTGCCCCAATAGGCATATCAAATCAGCCCACTACAGACAAACTGTAGACATAAAGCTCTCAAGAGAGCAAATGCATGTAGGTGTCCCACAAGCTCAAGCTCATCTGTAAATAAGACTATGTGTACATCCGAATATACCAAGAGGCTCCCACTGGAAGTGAAGTCAGATGCAAAGAGAGCAAGCAACGCTCTAATACATCAAATACATAGCATCAGACATGTCAAATCCCAGTAGGGTACATCCGGATCATAAATCCCAAGCTATCTCAAACCCGTAAAGCATAAGCCTAAAAGCATTCAAAAAGCATGTAGCTGACAACCAAATGTAATGCCCAGTCAATCCAAAATACTCAAATACATCTAAAGATGAAGCTCCAAGTAACGGTCAAGCATGGGCAAACCAAGTGGCATCCATATCTGACCAAAGCATAAATGCAAGAGGCCTAAATGTCAAGCAATGACAATAGGCATAGACCAATCCAAAGCATGCCACAACTGAAGCCAAATGCCAGTGAAGAATAACCATGTTAGAGCTTAATACAAGCTCAAAAGCATTCCGGAACCAAAGACAAGCTCGATGTTGTACCCCGAAGGTCAATACTTCATTGCATATCCCAAAGACATAGCCCGAAACCAATAGGCATAACCAAACATGAGATAATAGGCTTCAGCCCACTGTGGTACAGCAGTGATTTACTATTCAAAACTAAGTATTTTCAGCAAGAAAATCAGTCCAAAATGATGGCATAACATGTGCCTTGCATCCCCCAAACAATCGGACATCAATAGGTACCAAACTGGTTAAGTAGAAGTGCCCAAACAAGCATAGCGTTAGACGCCATTGTTAATTCTACATAACATGACTGTGGGACTACTATAAAGAGTGTTGGGAATGTACAAATTATACCCAAAACTAATGCCAATGATCAAGGAGTCTTCAACCAAAGTTAGAGACCGTTTCCAAGTGCATTGCCAAGCCCAAAGAAGCATGACATAGCCATCAATGAGGAGTAGGTGAGCTGCTATAGTGTACTATTCAGAACAGCCAAAAAAATGGCGTAAATTTTTTGATCCATTCTTCTCTTCCTATGTATCCACATGGCCTCAATGGTAGTGGTTGGAGGCTCTGGGGGGTGCCCAAGGAGGCCCACAACAAGCCTCAAGTGCCCAAATGCAAGAGGGAGCAAGATCCAAGCTCCAAGGATTTGAGCTATGGCTACCCTGTTTGATTGAAACCTGAGAACTGAAGAAAAACACTAAAAGAACACTTCAATACCTCTGTAGCAATGCCCTGAGGGTGTCTCAATAGGCCGGGAAGGTGCTCGGGAAGCTGGGGAATGACGGGAACTCGGGAAGGTCGGCTATGGCTACCGGGAAGGAGATCCAATGTTGTAGGTATTTGAACGAAAGCTAAGAATACCATGAACCAAGCTCGAGAAGTTGGAAAGCCTGGCTCTAATACTAGGTGAAAGGTGAGAAGGATCGAAGCTTGCTTGGAAATGAGCTATGGTGGAGCAAGAGCAAGAAGAGAGAAAGACACAAATGGGAACTCCCACAACCACAATGTGTGGTCGAGCCTTCCTTTATTCAAACAAATGACGGGTCTAGACATGAGGAGAAATCCTTGAGGAAGTGGTTGATGGATGGAAGGATATCCTCCAATCAAAAAACCAAGCATCCCTCGGGAGTCCGTGCATTGACATTGTCGATTGTTGGAAAGTCAAGGGGCCCATGCAGGTTCCTGTCATGGTCAAATCCATGTCTGCAAGGGTAAAGCATGTAGATGGGGCCGTTCCGCTCTTCAGGCAATGAGCTGCACAAAGCAATCCAGGCATCAAAGTTGGTATCCCAATTCCTCCTCCTCCACTTTGGTTGCCCCTCGTAGCCTTAGACGGTCTTGGGAACCCGGTTCACCTTGTCCTACCGATAATCTGCCGGCGGTTCCTATCTCCATCTGGTAACTAAAATGTTTCTCTCCTCCATCCATCTGTTGGCAAGGTCATTCGCCATTCTGCTGATTCTTGACATCGTCTCAAGGGGTAGAACATGATCCAAAGCTCATGGATAACAAAAGGATAGCTCAAATGGTCGTGTCTGAAACTCTCGTTGTTGCCATATAGTCAAACTCCTAAGACCAGTTGATGGGATCAAGATCCTCGTGTATCGGCATGGGCTCTTCAGGGAGTTGTTGTGGCCTTACTCTCACTCTCCTCTGGGCTTGCTCTGCAAGCTCTTGCCTACTTCTTCGGGCTGCTACCATGTGTTTAGGAATTTGTGCCCCTTCTAGCTCTTCTAGTGGCAATTCAGGCAGGGGCAGACTGGGCTCTCTGTGATGTTCTTCCTCGAATTCTTGCTCAAAGTCCGGCCCCTCTTCCATGACTTGCTCTACCGCTGGTTGGTCTTCAGGTGGTGGCTGTTGCACTTGTCCTTCAAACCCTAGTTCCCTGAGCTCATCAACGAATAGGCCGGCTTGCCGTAGGTAACTATATTATTGTGCCGTAGTAATACATGTGCTAGTTGGAAGGGTGTGTTCTTGAAGGCCATATCTCAAGGCACGAGATGTCGATTCTAACTTCCTCTTCATCCTTTCCATTGATTCCTTGCCTTCAACTTGGGTGACATTCAGCACCGTGCTCAAGAAGGCTTGTCTCTGCATGTCTGAGCACACTTCAATAGCCTCTGCTCTTGATTCCACGAACACTCTTTCGTATTCACTCGCCAAGCATTCTGTTAGACCACACACTCTTTCAAAGTTATGCCACTCCCATTGTCGTGCCTTCTCTTCTATTTTTTTCCTTCCCTCCTCCATTTCTCAAGACAGCATCACTACCACCTATTGCTCCTCATTCACTAAGTCTAGCATCTGCATCTTCTCCTTATTGTGGCGGTTCAGCTACTCTTCTGTTGTTTTCCTTCCTTGTTCCAAAACATGGCTTTCTAACTCTGCAAAATGCAGCCTTCTCTTTGTTATTGCCATAGCCATGAGAACTTCCACATCTCTTTTTGTGTTTTCCAAGTCATCTTTCAGCTCCTGTGTGCTTTTTCCTGTGGCATCTTGCCTTTCTTGCTCTAGGACTTGGATCTCTCTTTCTAGTCTTCCTTGCTCCTCTATTTCATACCACAGTCGGAACACCGGGGTGTCCTCTTGCTCTTAGCGTTGCTCTTTCGACTCTTGGCTTTCTTCTTGCTGGTGCTCCTCGAAGCGAGCGGTCCTTTCCATTAGCTCATCATACTACTGAATTAACATTTTCTGACTCTTTAGATGAGCTAGTAAATCCTATTCTTCCTCCTCCAATCTTTGCCTCAAATGATCCTCATTCTCTTGAGCTTCCTTGGTCTTGGCATCCAACTGCTCATTTAGGGCCTTAAGCTCTTTTTGATTATCTGTGGCTTGCTTGGACGCATTGAGCCTCAGAGCTGCCAAGGTTTCCTTTTCAACGTCCAGCTCTGCCAAGGCCGCTTTCTTTTCCTCTCTGGCCTTGCTCAATTGAGTGAAAATTTCAGCCACATATGCATCGTAGTCTACTGTTGCACTTGGCCTCTTTGTTCCTGCTTCAAGGGCAATCTCTGCCACTTTGTTAGCCAGGAGATGTATCATTGCCATTAATTGAGTCGTGTCCACACTGGCACTAACTCCTGTGTCATGGTGGGTGTGGTTTCAATTGGAAGTGGCATAAGGGAAGAGGGGAGGGGGTTTCATGGGGCCTTGCCCTTTCTTGCAACCACTGGGTTTGTTTCTACACTGCCACCAACTCCAATCTCATGATGCGGGCTCAATGGGCTCATCTCTCCCCCTCCATGGGTCTCTTCCATGGACTTGTGAGTTGCCTTTGCCAAATTCGCACCGTCCTTCCTCCTCATTTCTTCAGCTTCATCTTCAGCTCTTTTCTTCCTCGGCTCTTCTTGACTATTCTCTAATCCTTTGAAATTCTTGCTCTTCTTTTCTCCTTCGTTCCTCCTCCATTCTCTTGGACTCTTCTTGTGCTCTTTTCAACTTAACTTTCTCTTCCTTGCTTAACTTTTCCTTCTTCTATTTTTGGATCTTGGCAGCCTTCGCCTTTCCTTGTGTCCTAGCTGTGGCTTGAGTGGATGGTGCTTCAAGCTCTTCTCTATCACTAATGGTGCGTTCACTGGATCTGTCTTCCTTGTGGTGCAGTGGCTGGGAGGGTGCTACTATCTCTTCAATTCCCCCTACTTCCTTGGTAGCCTCATGAATAATGGCCATCAGTACACCACTGTAGCTGATGGTAGAAACCTTGGCAGAGGACTTCTTGTAGGTTGATCTCACTGTAGAGGCTGGGGACCTTACTCCAGCTGCTGCTACACCCATAGCAAGGGCCTATGCTGATGTATCGATGGTCTTTATGATGAACACGTTCCAATCCACTTCCTTAGGGGACCCTACTGCTATGCTTTCCAACACCGGGACACTGATCATGTTCATCAAAGCATTGTATCTCTGTCTTGAGAAGAGGGCATGGACCATCTTTACTTTCAGGTTTGGGATGTCTGCCAAACTTATCCATCCATTGTGTACACCTCACTCCTGTTCATCCCAGCATGGCATATACGTCTCTTCTATGATGCTTCACAGCCTTGGGGTCCAAGCCAAGGGCCTTCTCCACCACTTCTACATTAAGCGGTACCTCCACTTGGTGGGCAACATCCCCTCTTCTTACTGTCACTGTGCCACAGTTCCTATGAGCATCAAAACTCCTCAGGAACTCTGCACAAGCATTGTAATCCACCGCTTGTCCCACTTTCTCCACATACTTCCAGAGAGTACACTTGTCCACCAACTGCTTTACTGTTGTCTCCTCTAGGATGGCTTTGTCCAGGTTTAGAGTATGCTTGAAGGTGAACTGATTAAATCCTTGTGTCTCCACACCTATCCCGTACTTGGCTTGTTCTTCTTCTGTGAACGGAAGGTTACCGCCTTTTTCCTATCCTGCCATTGTGGATACCTGCCATGCAATAGTACCCATAATTAGTATTGATGGGGTAGGCAAGACTGAATTATGGCATTATGAAAGAATTGAACAATTAGAAAAGATGCATGAGAACGTGAAATTTAAGAAATAAAAAACTGAAAGAAAAAACATGAATTTTCCAAGCGCGCTTTGCTCTTAAGTTTTTATGCGTAGTTCAACTCTTCATTATGTTTTTCCTTTGTGTTATGTTTTCATGATCACCTTACCCCCTCCCCCTCGTGGAAAGATGAAAATCCTTCCTAGGATTGAATAGGACGAGGCAAGGGCATTAAAGCACAGTGTGGTGTGTTTAATTTCACAACAGCCACTCGTAGAAATTTGGGTTGTATTCCGAATTGGGCATGACGGTCAAGTTCATGCGGTCTAATGGATGCTTGTGTGATATATGTTAGGACATCGTTTAGCACATCGCCAAATTTGAGGTAGCTAGCAACTTGTAGCTCTTCTTCTATAAGGACTTGGTCGATGTAAGGATGGGCCAATAAATGGTCGTCAAGCAGTTTGTTACGCAAGTTAGCCATAACCCTAAAAGAAGTAGGAGCTATGTACATGGGGTCATATTCCGCAGCCTTGATTGCGCATCTGTGCTCAGCATTCATCATAATTTGGTAACCTTTTCGCTCCCATTGGAGGCGTAAAGCGTACCATTGATGTAAAAATGAAGAGGTAGAGTTTTCCAAACTCATGAGCTCTTCAAGCTCTTGGAGTGGTGCAGAGCCGGCAGGCTTTCGGTATAAGGTCAACATCTTGCCAATGATTGCTTGCTTCTTTGAGACTTCACCGCTAGCAATAAGCTCAACTGCAACCTTGGGGAATTTGATGGTCATGATCTCGTACTCTTCCCAGGTGCATGGTAAAGCACAAACTTCAGAAGCAAGTGGCTCATCAAGAAGGCCAAGGTCCAGCCGCTCATAACTTTGGGCGAAGGTCGTGAATGTGTTGTCCAGCATTTTAATGCAAGTAACCAAGTCATAACCTGAATTGGCAGCAAGGTCCTTGGCCATAGCAAGAAATGAGTGTCACTCATATGAAGGCCTAAGTCTTGCTGGTAGCTGCCATGGAATAGAACTAGATGGATGCATTAGCGATGATGTTCTGCTAGATTGCTCCTTGGGATGAGCATCCGCTTGGTGTCCTTGGCTTGGAAGACGTGCAACCTTCATCGTGAGCTGCTTTGATTATGCAAGAGTCGGTCACATTAGATGATTGCAGGACATCTAGCTACTGCATAAGTTGATGGGTTTGTGAGATCTCGAGAGACATAGTGGGTTCAAGCTGCACGGGACTGATTGGTCGAGTCTTTAGAGACTTTTCTCTGGCATCAATAGTGGCCGGTTTAGAGCCAACAGGTTGCAGCTTTGGCCAATAGATGGGCTTAGGTTTTAGGGCTTTTCCTTTGCGGTTGTCATAGATTTCATAGCTTGGGTCTTAGGTATGGCTGGTTGTTTAGTGAACACGCTGCTTGAAGTAGGTATGGGTGCAAGCTATGTAAGGGATTTGTTCTTAAGGACTGATGTCTTGGGCACCTAGATCCAGATGTTGCCCTGCTCCATCGTATCATCTATCGTGGGGATATCCTTTCGTTTTCTTATGGACTTTTTCTTCACTATAGTATCAACAATTGCATCACTAATGGTACCTAAGTAGTGCGAAGTCAACAAAATACAATATTATATTCAAGCAAATTAGAAACAAGGCTACTTGAATCAAACTAAAATTTTGCACTCCATCCAATATACCCTTTGCCATGAGGGTAGGAGCGGCGATTCCTAGGTGGCGGTTGCGGCTGCTTAGGCTACCATTGAGATCCAGGCTGTTGGGCTTTAGGTTTTGCTATTGCGAGCTGTGATTCATGAAATCTGGGCGGTGGCGGTCACGCACTACCCCCTCCTTGGAGTTGGTTATGGATATTTCTATCGGTGGTGTTGCGAACAGTCATGAGGTCGCGCAACCCTTGTTGAAGGCTGCGACAATGCAAACGTTGCCTATTGCGAGGTGGATGCGCTGCGACTCATAATCAACATTGCAGTGAGTCTACTTATTGAAAGTTCGCCCTAGCAGCGACTCTGTGCCTACTTGTTTAACCTTTGGCAACACGTAAAAAACCATTGGAATAGTCTCAGACTCGATAGAAACGGTTGCTCTGCACTTGCTGAGAAGTGCGTAGGAATGGGCCCCATATGGGCTTAATTTTGCATTAGTGGATTGAAGTGGTGGTCTGCCAAGTTGAGTCCAATGATCGTGGGTTAAGACATTGAAGTCTGCTCCCTCGTCAATCAGGGTGTTGAAAGCGCATGTTTGTTTTGCAGTGATCGTGATATGGAGGTATGACGGCTCTATGGCTTCCTCATCCTCATTATCAATCTCCGTAATTGTGGCCACTCGTATCTTGACAGGCGGTTCTAACATTGGGGGCTCGTGCAAAGGATGGGTGGGAGGGTAGTACTTCTTGACACGATTGCCATTGAAGAAGCCTATGCCCTCACCATCTAAGGTCTCGAGCTCGACATTGCCTGTGCGGCTGATCACACAAACCTTGAAAGGTCCAAGACCTCTAAATTTCATTTTCTGCCTATGCCCCTTAACTAAGTAGAGGAGCACTAAGTTGCCCTGTTCAAAGTCACGCTGCTTGACATGCTTGTCAAACCAAATCTTGCGTTGGGCCTTCTCACATATAAGCGCATGGGTGGCTAGAAGGCGAGTCTCTGAGAGGCGCTCGAGTTTGACCAGGTGTTGCGTCCATGCCTCCTTTCCTTCCCATCATTCTTGAAGTGCTATTCTTAGGCTAGGAACGAAGAATTCTAATGGTAGAACCGCTTCAGTTCCATAGGTCAGCTTGAAGGGGGTTTGACCAACAGTCGTTTTATAAGCTGTGCGGTAAGCCCACAAAGCTACGATCAACTTGTTGTCCCAGTCGCTGCGTGAGGCCGAGACTACCTTGGTCAAGACATTGATAAGAATCTTATTCGTGGATTCTACTTGGCCGTTTGCCTGAGGGTAGTATGGCGAGGATTTGTGATGGATGATGAGAAAGGTGGACAGGAGATGTTCATGCCTTGATCACTGACCAATTCGATGGGGCAGCCGAATCATGAGATCACCTGCTCCCATAAGAACTTGGTAGTCATCCTAGCGTCGTTTTTTCAAGTCTCTCTTGCCTCTGCCCATTTTGTGAGGTAGTCTGTGGCCATAATGATATACTTGGCCTGTGAATACTAGGCAGCAGGATTGATGGATCCTATGAAGTCAATTCCCCATTTTTCGAAGGGTTGTGCGATAACAAGGGTCAATTCCATCTGGTCCTTGCAAATCGAGACTTTTGTCTGTTGGCACTCATCACAATGCTTGACGAATCGGGCTGTATCACGGAAAAGAATGGGCCACCATAGTTGAGATTGCAACACTTTTCGTGCTGTCGTGTCTCCACTAAAGTGCCCTCGAGCAATGCTGCCATGTGCCTCCGAGAGCACGTTGTGCATCTCATGTTTGCATATGCATCTACGCAACAATTCATCTTGCCCCAGCCTATAGAGTTGGCCTACGATCAGCTGATAGGGCTGGATCTTAAGGATTAATCGCCTAAGTTGGGCTTTTTCTATCGGTCGATCAGGTAGTCTGTGTTCAAGCACTTGGACTATATCATCCGCCCAATATGGCATTAGATCAGCCTTGAATAAATCTCTCTCGCTGGACAGGTTAAAGAGATGGGTGTTGGGCAATTCGTCAACAATGCCTTGTCCAGTGGCCTCTCCTGTGGGAATGCGCGACATATGGTCAGGAACAGTTAGCTTAATGTCATTAGGTGCAGGAAGGGCTAAAGGGGCTCCCCTTCCGAAGAATGGCTGCGGCCTGTACGCTAGGTAGGGCTAGCCGTAGGGTTGCGAATACGGAAGTCTTCTTGGTAATCTACAATGCACGACATCATGACCGAGCCTATTGTAGTTAGCACAAGGTCTTGGCCTAGGGTCTTGACACTTGGCTAGTAAGTGGTTTCCACCACAGTACATGCATTGGACGTGTGGGCGCGTTGGTCATCTCAACATGTCTTGTAACCTGGCTAACTCCATCTTTACATCAGCCAAGTCTTGGTTTGTCTCGGTGGCCTTCCCCTTATCTTGGGATGATGGGACCGATCACTCACTAGAGGCTGATGCTCTCTCTGAGCTTCACGAGTTGGTCTCTTCTAGGTTCACACTCCTGGAGCTCCGCTCCTTCAACTGATTATCAACTCTGATGGCTTCCTCAAACACTCTAGCTAGCGCATCTCGCTGCAAGCTCGAATTGCTTGCCAAAGCCTTATATAACTCCTCATCTCGAATTCCGCTGATGAATACAGTCGAAACTGCTCTTTCAATCGGTCACTTGCCCATAGGGATTCTCTTGAAGAGACTCCTCACGTGGGTTATGTAGTCGCAAATTTCCTCCTTCTCTTTTTACTTGACGTTCATCAAGCGTACTAGCAGATTGTCAGAGTATCCAGGCTCGGCAAATCTCTTAATGAAGAGATCCTTGAGGCCACTGAAGTCGGCTCGTTCTGCGGCATCTAGGCTTGTATACCAAGACCTTCCCTTATCACCTAAGCAGAGCCCGAATGCTTGAGAGCATTGAGTCAGGTCATTGAGGCCATTGGCTTCGCAGACGTGTTCAAACTACTCTACAAAGCTGTATGGATCGTCGTGGGGTTGGTATTTGTCGAGTTGCTTAGCAACGATAGGGATTTTAGAATGGCTCTTTGAGCCTTGGTTTGCTCCTAATCCTACGAGCAGAGATGTTGCTAGTGCCACAGCACTTTGCTCTGCTGCCGTGTTATCTAGTAGCCGCTTCATGAGAAGCTCGCTCAACATCAAGTCTCCTTCTAGGGCTCTCTCGTGATCTGTTTGGTTTCTTCCTGCTAAGTTCAGCACTCTTGTACCTCACGCAACTCTTTCCTTTGCCTTTGGCTCCTAGCCTGTTGGGCCCTATTGTATTTGACTATGCTTTGCAAAGCCTTGCGGGCTAGTTTCCTCTCTTCTTCTAGGTCTGTGATGATAGCGTCTGCCATCCTATCGCGGTGCTCGTACCAGGCGAGTGCATCGTAGCCGCCGCTGATGACTAGCTATTGGATAGCCTCCGGGAAGACGTTTAAGTCGAGTTCCTCGTTAGACCTATGGTCTAAGCCTTCTTCTGCCATAGTCGTGTTGTCGTGCTCCGCCAAGTTGTTGATTAGGTTGAGTAGATTTGTCAGATCCACATCATTGACGCCACCTGCTTGGTCGTACTTCGCGCTTTGATGGTTTGTCTACGTCTTGGGTCCTCTCCTACTGGTGGGTTCCTTGAGTGGTTTATCTGAGTGAGTTTCTTCAGTTATTGAATACAATCCTCAATTTATGGTCGCTCAACACGTGTGTCACTCCTAGTGCACTTGTGCTCAACTAGGCTTTCAATTTCTTTAAGTGCATTCACGTGCAGAAATTCAAGGTGAGTGCAGCAAACAACCTCAAAGCGTCTTTTGCACTCTCGCTTTGTTTCGGGCCTGATAGGCTTGCTAGTCAATTCTGTGGCTGCCTTGACAGGGTTCAGGGTTTTTCTAGTATGTTGACTCGTTTGTTCTTGGCCAATCAGGTTTTAACTGCTCGGCGCTTTGTGTCTAGATCTCTGGGTCTCGCTGCTATCTACTTCAAGCTGCCAAGCGGCTGCTCCCTACAATTCCATCTATTCCAAGTGCCAAAATCGACTTCTTAGCATCAGAAGGACTTTAGATAGTTTGCGCCGCTGAGCTCTAGCCAGGTCAGGTCAAATTTCTGAGAATTTGATAAAAATTTTCACTCGGCCCAGCTAGTCTGAATTGCAGGGTCTGAGTGGGTCACTCGGACAGGCCGAGGCGCATGGGCCGAGGGCCGAATTCGGGACTTGGACAGGGTAGGCTTGGACGGGCCGAGGGCGCAGACTCGAACAAAGTTGCTCGAACAGGTTGGCTCGGATGAGCCAAGTGGTCAATTCAGACGAGGTCACTCGGATGGGCCGAGGCACTTGGGTTGAGGGCCGAGAATGACACGTGGCAGAGGGCCAAATTGGTCGATGGCCTGAGTGGTCGACTTGGACGGGCCGAATAGGTCTGGCCGAGGGCCGATTAGGGTTTCGGGCTGAGTGGGCCGAGTGAAAAGGGGTCGAGGGCCGATTCTGGGACTCAGCCCAGAAGTGATCGTTCAAAAGGGCCAAGCGCGGTGCAACGTCGACAACGAGAGTTTGATTTCGGTCGTTTCTTGCTATTTACTCAATCGTATCAAGCACAAACCTCCAGATCCTATCTAGGGGATAGGGGAAGGGATTCATATACTTGAATAGAGCGGTAGGCTCGTCGATGGTGCGATCGGATCGAATCGGGCGATAGCTCTCTCTCTCTCACTAAAATGGTGACAAATGAGCTCTATCTTGGCCTCTTGGCTCTTATGCCCCTTTCCGAGTATGGTGTTGATGTCCCCAATCACTCACTTGCCGATCTTAGGCATCATAAGCGAGCTTTTTGCCAAGTTTTGCACGATTTTTGCCTTGTTTTGCCCTGCTTTGCAACAGTAAACCCTACCCTTTTCCGGTGTGATTTCCTAATCCTAACCTACTCTAAATGCAACAAGAATCGAAAGCAAAAAACTGAAATAATTTCTCCATGTTTCCCAATCATCAAACAAACAAAATATACCAAAATACTTACTTGTTTTGAAGATCAAAAACACCCAAATTTTCTACCTATCTCAAGCTCCGTTTCGGGGACAAATCCCTTACTTCAATGCTCTATATGAGGCGCGCAAGTGCTCAAGCTTGAATTCATACCTTATGCCTCTAGCCTACACCCGTCTAGTATTTTACAATTGGCACAGGAGGGAGCCTGGTGCTCTTTTACAAGAGTTTTCTGAGCTTTTTGAGACGCCCTTCATTTAAAATTGTGCTTTTTTCCCCGGCTTAGTTTTGGAGGTCGCCTGCATATCTTTGCTCTTTTTCCATGTTTTTTTTTGCTTTTTCCTTCCTTTTTCCGCCATCTTGACTTAGGGTTAACAACTATTGAACCTGTAACCTCAACAAAAGGAAGTTTGTTAAACCAATAGCAATGCTACAAACCATAGTTTATAGACTTGAATAACCAAAACTAACCTTTGATTTTGAACTAATGGCATCAACTCCTCCAAAAATTTTGTAAGCTCTTGTTCTCCCTCCACCTTTGAACCATTAGTTGTCAAAGATTCAATGATAATTTGTTTTGCTACAATCATTTGAATCTTCCTAGCACCACAGTGTTGATTCACTTGCAAAACCAAGTGAACTAGAGATCTATTTTGTTTTATTGCAGCCATTGAAGTCCTTGGTTGCACATTGTGTGTGTGAGTGCCTACATGAAGCATCAATCTCTCCATGCTTGTGTCCTTTGGAAAAATACAATAAACTTTACAATTACATGACATTTTCACTTATAACAAATTCTTATAAAATAACAAACAAGCTCATTCACTTTTGGGACCTGTGGTAGACATTTCATCCAATTCCTTTGCAGAGACGTCATGTAGGCAAAAGCATTTGATGACGTCTCTGCAAAGGAATCGAATGAAATGTCTACCACATGTCGTGAAAGTGAATGATCTTGTTTGTTATTTTCTACAGTGAATAGTTCTTCATTGTGGTCCATCGTGAAAGTGGTATTACAATGTACAATTTTATACTGACATGAAATAGAAGAATCGAGCAAAAATTGCTCTGCACCATTAATATCCAGCTGGCCATGAACTGTGATCTCTTCACTGTAAGCACCAAGTTGGAAAAATGTGATCTCTTCACTGTAGAAGTGATTGAAGAAAAAAAGAGCTCACAAGAATCTTTCCATCCCTCGGGGCACAATACGTTCTAGTGATTGGGAGCCGATTGACCATTGAAGATTAACTTTTGCCATCGTCTCTCACAAAATCCGATTTGAAACTCAACAAACAATGGAGCTGTGAATGCAAAATATTATATCTAATAGCATGCCTATTGTTTATCAATTTCTTTAAACCTAGAAATAATAGTCTGTTACCCCCACCAAATATGGATTAAATGAGCTCTTACTCCATGGGCAAGTTCTTAGTGATGGTTGAAGTTGTGAATCAATCTATTAGTGAACCAAATCATTACAAAAGGCTAAATATTGAAAAATCATAACAGTTAGTTAAAATATATTTTTTTTAAAACATGTATTTTTGAAAATAAATTTAGTAAGTATTTATAAATTATTTTCGAGGTCATGATGTAGCACAGATTTCTATAAGCACATTTTATTTTGTCAGATGTGAGGCACCGTCATCATTTGCATATTTTAGTAAATAAGTTTTCGGTGTTTGAGAGAAATATTCTCTCATGATGGACGTTCAATATGCACCTACCTCTTACATTGGAAGTTGTGTGTAATAGTTTAAACCTATCTTCTTTTTTGTCTTACGTTTTATTACTTCCTCCTCCTCTTCCTCCTCCTTCTTCTTCTTCTTCTTTTTATTATTATTCTTCTTTTTCCTTTTCTCTTTTTTTTCCCTCTTCTTCTCTCCCATTGCAAGTTGGAAGGTAGAAAGAAGAAGCAAGAAGGAGAGCAGCCGCTACAACAAGCTCTGACAAGAGCAACATTCTCCATCAAACTCACCGGGTAAGCTCCACACTAAATCCCCATGACTGAAAATCTATATTTCTAGTTTCGTTTTTCTCCATGGCTCAAAAAATGGAAGAGGAGGTAGATAATGAGAGGGAAAAAATGGGAGGGGAGAGAAAGAAAGGGAAGGTAGAGAAGGAGATAGCAAACTGAAAAAATGGGAGGGGAGGAGACCTTTGGGACACCTAGGGCTATTTGCGTCGACGCAGACAACTATCCGGGATTGGGCGTAGCACCCTTTGGAGGGAGGAGGAGGAGGAGGAGAGGGAGAAGGTGGGGAGGGGGAACCCTCAGCACCTCCCATTTGTCTGTCTGCAGGGCGTTGTTGGTGCGACAGTAGTAGGGGGCTGATGCCCCCCCTACACCCCCCCTCCATATAGAGTCGATGTAGACCGCGCAAGTCCAAGGTATAAAAAATTAAAATATTTTTAAATCGTACAAAAATCATTCTAAAGAAATAAATGTGACATGATTTGATTTTTATGGATTAAGAATTGTCAGACACTCAGCATTGTCTGCATCAACGTAGACAGGAACAAGGGGTTGGGCGTATCCCCTCTTTAGGGGTGTGGGGATGAAATTGTTATAAGGAGGTTCAAATGATTAGTAAATTTTAATACATTTATTAAAACCAAATAATAATTGTATAAAATTGTATTGTCTACATTAAAAGGTCGTATTTTGGTAGAGATTAATTAATACAACATGTGATTTAGTTAAGTTCTCTTCATTTTTAAAATCATTTATGATTTGTTTTAGTGCTTTTGAGCATGGCTAGAGGTCGACGTGGTGGTGGTAGGAGAGGTCAAAGCAAAAGGGGCCGTCCAGGTAAGTCATTCAATCACTCTTTTAAATTTTCATATTCTATTCTTATTAAGCAACTCTTTTAATATTCCATATAAATTGTATATTCTGTTTTCAAATTCTTTTTGTAGATACTCCAATTACAAGGTTAAGATCTGGTCTATGCAATAGACTAGTAAGTATCGATCAAGAAGCATCCTCCCATGCATTCTCTGAATCTCCAAATAACAAGGGTGGAAAACCAAGGAAAAAAGGTCCTTTCATTGATGATGAAGCACTTGAGGATAGCATGGATGAAGCAAGCAATGATATTCATTCTCATCCTATGAGCACCCACACTACCACTACAGAGTGTGGTGAAACAACACAAGGGAGGTCTTTAGATTTGCAAACTATACATGAGGAAAATGAAGAGGTGAATGAGGAGACCTCATTTTTTGTAAGGAGGTCTACTACTCCTCCTCCTATCCCTTTGTGTAGACTTGTGCCCTATGATGCTATAAGGCTTGCATCTAGTTCTACTACATGGTTGATTTCATCTTTCAATAATGCTTCATGTATGGAAACAATGGGGAAATTTTGGGTTTCTTTGAGAAGGCCCACTGGTGAGCTAATGGATGTATCTCCCCAAAATTTAGAAGAACGGGGCACCCTTTGGAGAGAAGTTAACCAAAGGTCTGAAGATGAATTGGTTGATGAGTGGGCTGATTCAAGAGGGTGCAAGTTTTTGGTATGGGACAGTAATCATATATTGAAGACATGGATGAAGAGGATAAAGGAAGGTAACTATGCATTGTCTTGTTTTCTCTTGTTTATTGTGATGACACTTCATTCTTTGACTAATTATTTATTTTATTCTTTGATGTATGTAGTTTATAGTGAAGATATTTCACGACATGTTAGAGTTCTATGTCAATTCATTCAAGTAGAGAAGAAGAAAGAAGGAGAACTATTGTTAGCATTGGATACATCAAATGCGTAAGTATACTTATCACTATTAACTTTTTCGAATGGGTTGATATGTTATCAATTATGTGTGAATGCCAATAGTTTTTATTTATGTGTGAGTCTCAAAATATAAAAATAATTTATGTGTGAATTTCAAGAGATCTTATTTATACCAATAGGTTTCATTTATGTGTGAATGCCAATAGGTTTCATTTATTAGTTATGTGAATGTGAATAGGTTTAATTTATGTGTGAATCTTAAAATTTAAAGACAATTTTCAATGTTGTAGTGTAACAAGAGCACATGTAAAACCCAACCTAGGCCATGAAATTTTCATGTTCCAAAAGTTTGGCATCACCGATAAACAAAGCATTTTAGAAAGGATGAGCCCTTCTCAAAGACGGTGGCCTGAAATAGAGTATGAAATTGAAGGCAAAAGTAACCATGGCAATGATCCATGGTACAAGAACCCATGTCTGCTAATATCGCTTTTGGTGTGGAAGGTAAAAAATTTGTTATAGTATTTTAGTTTTCAATATAACAAATTGTGATATCTTGAATTTAACCATAACTAAGAATAGTGTATTGGTTTTTTGTTTAGGATGACTATAACTCTGCCATACTCAAAGAGGAGGCCTGCCTCAAGGAGCTTGCATTGCCAGAGGCAAATTATGAGGCAAAAAGAAAACAATTCATAAACAAAGAGTAAGATAAATTACAAAGGATACAAGTACCTTGGAATAGCTAATCCTGCACATGGAGAGGATTTCTTTTCTATTTTGTTTGCATTGAATTGGGATGAAAAGAACATGATCGCTATTACCAAGGACAAATTATATGCCATTTGTAGTGCTAATATTGCTACGGAGAGGTATGTTTTCCTCATGGACTAATGTTCTCTTATTTTTTGGAATTGAACTTAATTTGGTTCAACAATATTGAAGTTATTTTTTGTTCAATAAACAATGTATTAGGAAAGGGGAGATTTTACTTCTCATGACAGTCACAAAGGCAAAGGACTCCACTATGTCACACTTTGCAAATGTAAGGAGATTTCATAGCTACATGAAGTAAGAGGTGTATTGGTTTCATATGATTGGAGAATGCTCCTTATTGATCAGGAGCTTACAAGTTGATGGCACTAAGATTCCTGGAGGCTTTGATGTTTAATAGCATATGTACAAATGTATTCTAACTTAAGAGTGCTTTTGTTGTATGTTTTTGGAAAAGATGGTTGCATAGTCTATAGGAAAGTGGGGTGCTAGAAAGCCTCCCTCCTCTAGTGGAGGAGTGGATGGACTTAGGATGTGAAATTTTTATGTTCTCAAAATCACTAGTTGAGAGGGGTCTGTCGGAATGGAAAATGTGTGTTTGTCCATGGTGGATAGACTATCCATTGGATGACATTCCACTGCAAGAGATTGAATTAAGAGAGAGTAAGTACTTTGAGAGCCAAACATAGTAAATATTTTTAACTCTTGCTCTTAGCTATTTGTTTTAGTAATATTTGCCTTATATGCAAGGTTCCTAGAACAAAATAGAGTAATTTCTATGCACAAAGAAGAGGATGAAAAAAATGGTACTTTCTAAAAATGTATTTGTTCAACATGAAAGTTATCATAACTTTTTAGACTTGTGTGTTTTCTTAACTTTGTTGTTTTTGCAAATTAGAAATGTCCAATACAATAGACATGGTCCCTTGCCATGCTCCATCGTATCATCTATCGTATCATCTATGTAGGAGAGCCCAATGACTCCTCGTCATTGGGCTCTCCTACATAGTGGATGGGAGCATCACTCAGTGGATGTGTCATGAAGGGTCTAGGCAGTCTGGGTATGCCCATGGGATTGATCTATAATCTAGGAATGGCCGGTTTTGCATCATTAGGTGCTGGAAAGGCTAATGGGGCTCCTCTTACGAAAAAGTTAGGTGGCATATTCCCGCAGTATAGTGAGTTGTACTACTATGCGTAAGGAAACCTTCTTGGCAAACGACAATGCATTACATCGTGGCCAAACCTTCCGCAATTTTCACAAGGCTTGGATCTTGGATCTTGTCACTCGATAGGGATGTGGCTGCCTCCACAGTGCACACACTGGACATGCGGTCTAGTGGGTCTCTTTACCAACTCCTACAACCATGCTAGCTCTATCTTGACTTCGACTAGCTCTTGGTCTTGTGCCGTGCTCTTGCCCTTATCCTGCATGTCAAGGGCTGATCTCTCGCTATAGGTTGTGGCTTTCTCTATGGTTATTTGGCTAGAGCCATCTCGATTCGAGCTTCTAGTGCTTCTCTCCCTAAGCTGGTCATCTACCCTTATTGCCTCATTGAAAACCCTAGTGAGCACATCTCTCTGCAAGCTTGCTTGCCAGTGCCTTGTAAAGTTCCTCGCTACAAATTCCGTTTATAAAAATGGTAGAGACCACTCTCTCATTTGGTCGTTCATTGGTAGGGATTCTCTTGAGCAGGCTACATACATGAGTGACATAGTCTCTAATGTCCTCTTTGTCCTTTTGACTTACATTCATCAGTCGGACTATAAGGTTGTCCGAATACCCTGTCTCTAAAAATATCTTGATAAAGAGATCCTTTACGCGATTGAAGTTCGTTCGCTCTGATGTGTCTAGGCTCATGTACCACATCCTTCCCTTATCACCCAAGCAAAGCCCGAAATCCTGCGAGCGTTGGGCAAGGTCCGTGAGACCATTGGCTTCGCAAACCTGCTCAAACTACTCCACGAAGCTATAGGGGTCGTTGCTAGGCTGGAACTTGTCCAGCTGCTTGGCCAGTGTAGGGATCTTGTTGTGGCTCTTCGCCCCCTGTGTGACTCCTAAGCCTGTGAGCAAAGAGGTGGCTAGCGTAGTTGCACTCTGTTCTGCAGTTGTGTTGTCTATGATCCGCTTGGTGTGACAAGCTCGCTCAGCGTTGGGTCTTCCTTTAGCTCCCTCTCTCTCTCTGTGTTCGGCCCTGTCGTGGCCTTACCAGCTAAGGCTAGAATGTGTCGTGTCTCGTGCACTTCTAAGTCTTGCCACAATTTCCTCGTCCTTTACTCGTGGTTATACGCCATGATGCTCTACAGTGCTTTCCTACCTACCTTCCTCTCTTCCTCAAGGCTCGTAACTACTTCTTCGATCGGTCTACCATAGATCACAGTCCTTGTTAGCCGATCATATTAGTCGACCATACGCTGCAATTCGATTGGAAACTCGCCCAAGTCCAGCTGGTCATCCTCCCGCGTCTGCTCTTGACATTTCTGCACTCTCTCTCTCCACCAGGTTGTCAATCAGTCCAATCAGCTTGGGTAGTGACTTGCCCTCAATCATGTCGTCTTCAAACTCTTCGAGGTCTTTAGGGTCCTATTAACAGGGCTCTGTGGCACCCAGTTACATCTCAGGGTCTGCTCCTACTGGTGGGTTCTTTGAATTATTATGATTCTATGTGAGTTCCTTGTTATTGAAAGTAGCTGTCAATTTTATTCACACTTGTGCTTAGTGCTTTCCAGTGCACAGTGCCAAATGAGTCTTTCTCCCTTTTAGTGCACTTTAAATAATGAAATCGGTGTGGGGTGCGAATGTAAAATGAACAATGCAGTTTTTGCTTCTCCCCCTTTTGTTCATAGCCTAATACTGCTCTAAGCGCATTTCCTGGTTGTCCTCTCATATTGTCTAGGGTCTATGCTACACACTCTACACTCTGTCAAGGCCGAATTGGAATCTGAGAGTCAGTTTCAGCTCTAAGTCTTGTCTATTCTATGGCCTGCTACTAGAGGTTGACTCTAGGCTGCCCAGGTGTGGTTTCCCCAATTTCTGGCTTCTGAGAGCCGGGTCAAGTACTCAAGGATGTTTGGGGATGTGTTCGGAGTGGCCTTGGCCTGAGGAGGTGGCTCACTTACCAATCTAAAATTCTTTGCCCTAGTGGTTCAATTCCCAGAATCGGACTGGGTGATCTGACTATCCAAGTCGGACTATCCGATCGGACTAGGTGGTCCGATCCTAGTCTTGGTCGGCGTCCATCAAACTGTTTGACGGGGGTCCAATTGGACGAGTGGGTCTGAGTCTAAAAATGGGTCCTACTACCATGTGGTAGGGTCTGAGTGGCAGAGTCAGATAGTCCAATTGCATAGTTGGTCTGATCGGACTGGGTGGTCCGAGTCTAAGGTGGTGCGTCCAATCACACGAGTGGCCCGATTGGTAGAGTCGGACGGTCCGACTCCGAGAGTGCATACCTATGCTCAAAAGACAGAGTTCTTGGGGTTGGCTTGACTTGCATGGAGCTTATATTTTGTATGGGTCACTATACATGAATTAAAAGTCTGAGATATTGAATTGTACATGCAGGATGCTGACTATGTAGCTTTCAAGAAGACACTCCATGAAGAATTTTACATTGATGATATCAATTTGATTACCCACAAGACTTTCTACGAGTGGGTTCTAAAACCCAATAAGGGTCTTGTGGCTACAAAGTTATTGAGAGAATTTGAAAGTAGGTTTGAGTAGTTGGATCTCACATAACAATATGCTCTTGCAAGTTAAAAATTTGAATTGTTTCTACAAGCAGCAGATCTTAAGCTTCAAGAGAAGCTTAATGAGATTTGTTAGAGGATCAGACTACAAAGACATGGCTTAAAAACAGAGTGGAGGTATATTAAGGATGTTGTCACTGCATTGGTGAAAAAGCATAGAAGAAGAGAAAGATTGCATGTATCTAGCTTGGCCACTGTTATAGGAAAAATAGTTCGTGTATCCAATAAGCCACCTACTTCTGTGGCTAATGCTATGCCTGCACCTACTATTCCCACTGTTAGGGAAGATGTATTAGATGAATTGGTTAAAGACATGCAGAATCTTTAGTTGAAGGTTGCAAAATCGGATTAGAAAGAACAAGAGGAAAGGGAACGAGCAGTAGCCCATAAATTAGGGAAAAGAAATATGTGGTGTGATAGTTTGTAGTATGAAAGGAAGGATTTTGCTGCTTATTAACTTTCAGAGTCTCGGATAGAGACTAAGGTTCTTGACAATGGGTCTGCCTATGTGCAAATCCGAAGCAAGGATGGAAAGAGGAATGTCCAGTTCATGATAGTTTGTGTCAACCATCATCAGAATAAGGATTCCTTGAGGGATTCTCCTCTTCCAACAGTAGGAGAACCAAATTTTTTTTAGAAACCACTGTCTTGCGAGATGACAGTAGTCTGAGATAGGGAAAGCTCTTGCCTCCTAGCAGTAGGCAATTTTTCCTCAAGTGTTTATGGTGTATCTCTTGAAAGTACTTTGTGTTTTTAGCATATTTTGGACATGCCTAGAGCTCACACGCAGTATTTGAAGATAAAAGAGAAAGAATTGAAGCTTGCAAGTGTTTTACAATATGAAGACAAGGTAGTTGGTCTCTATGATCAGTTGTCATGCTCAGATACTATTGAGGATCTTTTAATGTTGCTAAAAATTGAAAATCAAGAGTTGTCATATGTCTTACAGGTCCATTCTGTGGCGATGTTTTGTGAAATTGTTGATTTCATGCTTCAAGAAAATTTGGATACTGAGAATTCTCAACAAAAAGTATTCTTTGCTAAAATATTTTAGCAAAAAGATTTGCAGGGTGTTGTTTCTACACAACAAAATTTGTGTTTACCAGGGTATTTGCAGCAAAAGCTCAAATTTGCAGGTTGTAGCAAAGAAGCCAGAGCATAGACAAAATATAAGATAGTTGACAAGAAGGTTGGGACCAGTTTTTTGTAGGACTGCTACCTTTAGAGAGTGATGATATGATTAAGAGAGTAGCTATGCTACCTCCTTTACGAGATCCTACAGGTATTGGACATGGGTTTTCAGCTAACACATTGAAAGAGATAAAGATTGGGACTGAAGATCTTTTGCTTCCAACAAAGGTAATATGTTTCGAGCAGATGTTGAGCAAACATGGGAGAGCCTTTGCCTTTTTCCCACATGAGATTGGATGCGTTGATCCTAGGTTTGTGACACCTATGGTTATTTTTACCATTCTGCATGTTCCTCGAAATCTATGGACTATTTCCAAGCCTAGGGCTCACTTGCCTAAATTGGTGGAGCTTTTGAATGAGCAGATCAGGATGGGGATTCTAGAACCATCTTTAGCTCCATATTCTAATAGATGGTTCACAGTTCCCAAGAAGAATGAGACACTGAGATTCATTCAAGACTTAAAGCAGTCGGTGAGCAAGGTCAGTATACGGAATGTTGGTGCAGGACCTATTGTGGATGAGTTTACAGAGGCTTTTGTCAAATGTGCTATCTATTCTCTTGGTGATCTTCATTCCGGCTATGACTAGTTCCAACTTGCCCTTGAGAGCAAAGATTGGACTAGGATGAAGAAACATTTAGGCCTTGTCTGGATGTGTACTCTAATGTAGGGAGCTACTAATTCGGTTGCTCAAATGATGAATAAGATGAACAAGGTCTTACGGGAATTTATTCCAAAGCTTATTATGCCTTTCATTGATGATTTTCCTATCAAGGGTTGTTTGGAGAAAGAAAAGGATGAGACTTTAGATGATCATGGATGCAAGTACTTTGTGGCCATGCATATCAAAGAGGTTGAGAGGATTCTTTGTAGGCTAGAGGAAGTGAATTTGACCTTATCAGGGTTGAAGTCTATTTTGCCATAGAGGTCTTATTTGTTGGACATATGTGTGGTTATTATAGTAGGAGGCCTTCTCCTGCGAAGGTTAATGCCATAAAGAAGATTGCGGAAACTTTCTCTTCTACTTCAGAGGTTCGCAAGTTTCTTGGAGCTTGTGTATTTTATCTTATTTGGATTCCTCATTTCTCTCATATTGCAGATGATCTCTACCAGCTCTTGAGGAAAGGGCAGTGTTTTTCTTGGGACATGAGATACACTAGAGCTATGCAAAAGCTGAAGAGATTGTTGAGAGTGTTTTTCTTGGGACATGAGATACACTAGAGCTCTTGAGGAAATGGCAGTGTTTTTCTTGGGAAATGAGATACACTAGAGCTATGCAAAAGCTGAAGAGATTGTTGAGAGTTGCTCCAACTCTTTGGAAAGCAGATTATGACTGTGAAAGACCTATTGTACTCACTATTGATACTAGTCCTATCGTCATTGGATGGGCTCTTGGCCAAAACAATGTAGATGAAAATAGGTATGCTATTAGGTTTGGGGCAAATGTCCTAAATGAGCAGCAGTGAATGGTCCATAGATTAAGAGAGATTAAGAGGGAGCTCTTGGGAGTTGTCATGGCTCTCAAGAATGATAAAGAGTACTTCATCGGTGTTGTTGTGGTGGTTGAGACGGATTGCTTGCCTCTTCTAGGTATGATCATGAGTTGTTCTACTCTAGACATTGCCATGCTTATGTTGAGATATCGAGCTCCACTCGTGATATGCCAGGGTGACCATTGTGCATTTATGTCACTGACTTGTCAGATGTGGCTGGTACACTGCCCATGAATAATAGCTAGATGACAACTATCCTTATCTACTCTAGTTCGTGGCTCAGTTATATGCCACCTTAGTTAGTTGAGTTTGGTTTGAGACCCATATATATAGGGTTCTTCTATTTCTTTGTGTGAGAGTTCTTTTTGGCTTGCACAACTAAGAAGAGGAAAACTGTTTTCAGCCTCCACCTTTGTGTGTATTCCCCCATTGTGAAAGCAAGAAAGCTACAAGTGAGACTCCTTCCTTCTCTCCCACAATCTTGACATGGTATCAGAGCCTTGTTTGTGGTAAGGAGCTCAAGAAAGCAAACCAAGTTCGCGGTGTTCTGGTTTGGGAGCAAGTCTCTGCATGTAGCACTACCGAGAAGTGCAAGAGTGTATTGTCTCAGATTGAGACACCCTTCGCAGTGTAGCAAGAGGGCAGTATATGCTGCGATACAGGGCTTTAGCCCTTGGTTGCTCTGCTTTTTTTATTTGAGGCCACTTCAGGGCCAGTTTTGGAGGCGGAAGTTTTCTGTACGCACTCAAGAAAAGGCCTTGTTTTATGCTGTGCGACCAATGTTCTACAGGTCGGTGAAAAGTTACTGTAGAAATTGCATCGTATGCCTATGCGCAATGACATTGGGAGTTACAGAATTATCCTTATTGCCTGTTGATGCAAAATCGTCACTAGGAAGTGACAGTGTGGTCAAATACCACTTTCGTCAATTTTGCAGATTTGCACTTGTGAGGCTGAAGCTGTGTTCTTTGCAATGACAGAATTTTTTGCAATGTTCTGTAATGGCGTCTGATTCTCTTTCACAGATTGTCACTGAAAAGCTTGACAAGAAAAACTTCCAAGCATGGAAGTTTAGAATGACGAATTTCCTTATGGGAAAAGGATATTGGGAATTCGTTGCAGGAAATGAAGAAGAACCAGTTCTTCCTGATGTTCCCAATCAACAGCAAATGCAGGCATTTAAAGCATGGCATGAGAGAGCCAGGAAAGTTATGTACTAGCTATCTATCAGCATTTCAGACTCTATGATTGTGCATATTCAAGATGCAAGTACGCCAAAAGAGGCATGGGATACTTTGTCAAAAATGTATAGCACAAATACGCAAGCCAAGAAAATGCAGCTCGAGCAAGAGTTGCACAATGTGCAAAGAGAAAGTATGAGCATCAATGACTACCACATGAAGATGAAGAAGATTGCAGATGCACTTGCTTCCACTGGGTCGCCAGTGGAAGATGATGATTTAGTTTCTGTGACCTTGAATGGTCTAGGAAAGGATTATGCACAGTTCCGAACATCCATTTCCGTCCGTGAAAGATTTTCTGATTTTGAGGAGTTGATTGCTCTTCTAATTTCTGAGGAGCAGAGAAATGGTGGTGCATTTTCTTTAGGAGGAACTTCAAAAGAAGCTGTCTTCTACTCAAATGTTGGAAGAGGTAGAGGCTGAGGTAGAGGAGGCCGATCTGGAGGCCGTGGTAGAAATCAAAATATGTAGCAAACTCAAGAAAATCAATCCTATGGAGGAGGACGTGGTAACTCTAGAGGTAGGGGGAGCCAAAGAGGTCGTGGTGGATGGCAAACATGCCAAAATGCAAACAGCAATGTTGAATGCTACTACTGTGGTAAAATAGGTCATATGGCTAAAGACTGCTATAAAAAGCAAAATGACATCATGAATGGAAAATTGCAACAAGGGAATTATGCATCTTCTAGTAGACAGGGTGATGACAGAAATGAGCATTTGTTTATGGTGTAGCACATGACCAATTCTGTGACAATTACAGAAGAAAGAAACGATGTGTGGTATCTTGACTCAGGTGCATCAAACCACATGAGAGGTCATGCAGAATGGATGCAGGATGCAAGAAAAATGAAAAAACCAGGATTTGTGGAGACTGGTGATGATACTGCACATCCTATTGTGCAGATTGGAAAATTTCCTTTGTCTATGCAGGATGGGAAAAATAAATACCTGTCGGATGTATTTCATGTCCCAAATATCACCAAGAACCTAGTTTCTGTTGGTCAAATGGTTGAGCAGGGCTTGCAGGTCAGATTTAATTCTCATGGATGCTTTGTTGAGGATATGAAAAATAAAGGTCGCTTGATAGCAAAAGGAAAGAAGAAGGGCAGAATGTTTACGTTGGATGCAGACATGCCTGAATTGAGTGCAGCAATGTTTGCACATGGGACCGGTGTAGTTGCAGATATTGATATCTGGCATAAACGCATTGGTCATGTTAATGTACCGCAACTTAAATCAATGCAAGCCCAAAATATTGTTACAGGATTGCCTAAATTCAAGGTTGCAGAAATGCATAAGGTATGTGAAGCCTGTCAATTTGGAAAACAGGCAAGGAAACCATTTCTTAGACATGTTCAAGAGAGTAAAAAGCCATTGGAATTAATCCACTCTCATGTGTGGACTACTACAGCTGCATCTCTTGGAGGCTGTTATTATTTTGTCACTTTTATTGATGACTATAGCAGAAAAGTTTGGGTGTATTTTATGAAAAAGAAAAGTGAAGTTTTTGGGCATTTCAAAACTCTTAAAGCTATGGTTGAAAAAGAAACATGCCTGCAAATGAAATGCCTAAGGTCAGATGGAGGGGGAGAGTACCTCCCAAATGAGTTTGCAAGGTTCCTGCAGGAGCATGGCATAAAGCATCAATATTCATGCAGTCATACCCCACAACAAAATGGAATTGCAAAAAGGAAAAACAGGCATATTGGAGAGGTATCCCGTGCCATGCTCAACGAAAAAGACTTGCCAGATTTTTACTAGGCTGAAGCAGTTACTATAGCAGTCTACATAATGAACAGGACTCCCACTGCAGCAATACATGGGATGACTTCAGAGGAGAGGTATACTGGTAGGAAACCAGATATTTCTCATTTGAAGATTTTTTGTTGCATTGCCTATGTTCATGTGCCAGATGAGTTGAGATCCAAGTTGGATCCAAAAGCTGAGAAGTGTATCTTTATTGGTTACTCTCTACAACAGAAAGGGTATAGATGCTATAACCCTTCTACTCGTAAATTTACAGTGAGCAGAGATGTTGTTTTTGATGAGATGAGTAGCTGGTATAAACCAGTAAATGTGATTGATGATGTAGATGCACAAAATGGTAATGCTGCACAGAATTCACAACAGTAGTCACAAGTTATTAGTGGACCTGGCGCGTCCTCTAGCAATGGTTCACATTCTTTACCATGGACAGGCAGATTGAGATCAGGAGAATCTTCTCAAAGCAATGTAGATAGTGATATGCAGGTATCACGAAAAGGAAAAGAGAAGGTAGATCAACCCATGTTTGATGTGAATGCAGGTCACTCTTATGTGGATGGTGAATCCAATGGCTCAGAACAGAGCATTGATGATGAGTTGGGTATTCCTTCTATTGTTACACCTAGAGTAAGGAAGACCAGGGATGTTTTGAGAGCACCTGGGAGTGAAGCTACTTTGCATAGGTCTACCAGAGCTAGGTATCCTGTGGATAGCCTGAAATATGATGGATTTACAGCCATTCACTATGCATATATGGTCAAAGTGATACAGGAACCAGAACCCACTTCTTTTGAGCAAGCCATGGGAAAAGAAAAATGGGAGAAAGCTATGGATGAAGAAATGGATGCCTTGGAAGCAAATGCTACATGGGAATTGGTACCTTTGCCTAAAGATAAGAATGCAATTGGTTGTAAGTGGGTTTATAAGGTGAAACACAATGCAGATGGTTCTGTAAATAGATACAAGGCAAGATTAGTAGTCAAGGGGTATGCACAAACATATGGCATTGATTATGAAGAATCATTCAGTCCGATTGCAAGGATGGAAACCGTAAGAGCAGTCATTTCTATGGCTGCATCAAAGGGATGGTCTTTACATCAAATGGATGTAAAGAATGTCTTCTTGCATGGTGATTTGCAAGAAGAAGTCTATATGGAGCACCCACCAGGTTATGTGCATGCTGTTCATCCTGAGTTTGTTTGCAGGTTGAAGAAAGTCTTGTATGGCTTAAAGCAAGCACCTAGAGCATGGTCTGACAAGATAGGACAGTATCTTGTCACTATTGGCTTTCAGATTTCCAAGGCAGATTTCTCACTTTATGTGAGAAAAAAAAAGAAAGGTATTATGCTACTTGTCATTTATGTTGATGATTTGATTGTGACAGGTGACAGTGATGAAGATATCCTTCATGTGAAAATGCTATTGAAGCAGAAGTTTGAGATGAAGGATTTGGGAGAGCTACGTTATTTCTTGGGCATTGAGGTAATTAGATCACCAAGTGGGATACGGCTCTTGCAGAGGCAATATGGATTGGACATGCTATCCAAATATGGGATGACAAGCTGTAATCCTATTTCAGTTCCTTTGGAGCAAAATGTGAAGCTGAGCGCAGATGCAAGTGAGCTTCTGGAAGACCCTACTATGTACAGACGCATAGTAGGAAGTTTGATTTATATGACTATTATCAGGCCAAATTTGAGCTATGCTGTTGGATTGGTAAGTCAATTTATGCAGGCTCCAAGGAAACCGCATTTGGATGCGGCTAGACGCATACTCAGGTATGTGAAGTCCACATTGCAGTATGGACTACTTTATGAGACTGGGGTTCAGATACAGTTGTATGGATACACTGATGCTGATTGGGTTGGTAGTATTTCTGATAGACGATCTACCAGTGGATATGCATTCTCTTTTGAGAGTGCTGCAGTCACTTGGAGCAGCAAGAAACAGCCTACAGTTGCCTTGTCAAGCACAGAGGCTGAGTACAGGGGCGCAGCAATGGCTGCATGTGAGGTAGCTTGGTTGCATAAGCTACTTTATGATATGCATCAGCCTATAGATGGGCCAGTTGTCATTTATTGTGACAACATGAGTAGTATACACTTGGCAAATAACCCAGTATATCATGCTAGAACAAAGCACATTGAGGTGCATTATCACTATGTGTGGGAGAGGGTTTTACTAGGTCTTATTGATCTAGTTTATGTCAACACAAAGGATCAGGTAGCTGACATATTCACGAAGGCATTGGGCACAGAGAAGCTGCGCAAGTTCAGAGACCTGCTTGGTGTGCAGGAATTGGGATTGAGCTTGAGGGGGAGTGTTGAGATATCGAGCTTCACTCGTGATATGCCAGGGTGTCTGTTGTGCATTTATGTCACCGACTTGTCAGTTTGCAGATGCGATTGGTACACCGCCCATGAATAATAGCTAGATGACAGCTATCCTTATCTACTCTAGTTTGTGGCTCAGCTAGTATGCCACCTTAGTTAGTTGAGTTTGGTTTGAGACCCATATATATAGGGTTCTTCTATTTCTTTGTATGAGAGTTCTTTTTGGCTTACACAACTAAGAAGAGGAAAACTGTTTTCAGCCTCCACCTTTGTGTGTATTCCCCCATTGTGCAAGCAAGAAAGCTACAAGTGAGACTCCTTCCTTCTCTCCCACAATCTTGACAGCTTAGGTGGATTGGGTACATAAAATCCATGAATCCTGAGTTCAGGCACATAGCAAGTAAAGACAACCCAGCAGCCAATATGCTTTCATGAGCAATGTATGATGATACGGATTCTTCTTGCACTGATGATGTTGATTATGGGGTTGATCTTTCAGCCATGCATGTTGATCATACTTGCCATGTATTTTCTTTAAAGAGCTTTTATGAGTCTCTGTATATAGGAGAGTACTTGCAAATTGGCCGTTATTTGAGTACCATATCTAGACAGGATGGATGGACTGATGTGGACTTCAACAAGATCAAAGCTTATTGTTTCTTCTTGCGGAATGGGTTGCTTTGGAAGCATCCACGAAAGGAGAAGGATAGCCATTGAGAGTTTCATGAGATAGATTCTTTGGGTAGGACATAGAGATGTTTGGGTGACCTATGAGAAGATTAGAGAGCGCTACTAGAGTAGAGAGTAATGTACAGAGATATCTCACAGTTTGTTGAGACATTCACTAATTGTTAGTTGTTTTCTTCAGTGAGGCATAGAGATGAGCTTCACCTTACTTACCCGCTATGTATTCACTACAAGTGGGTTCTTGATTTGATTACTATGCCTGTTGGATTATGCAAAAAGCATTACATTGCTTTGGCATGAGAGGATCTCATGAATCAAGTGGAAGGAAGAGCATTGATGAGGACGAAGACTTCTTCAGTGGTCTGTAAGTTTCTGTTGGAAGATGTTATTTGCAGGTATGGTTGCATTGGGAAAATTACAGCGCAGATAGAGGTGAGTTGGATGCTGATGAGGCTAGGAATTTTTTTTCTCGCCTTGGCATTAAACTTGCTTTAACGTCAAAATATAATTCAGAAGGCAATGAGAAGAGCAAAAGAGGCCATCCACCGATTGTGAAAGCCTTGGCCAAAGCATGCGATGGATGCTCGAGGAAGTTACTAAATGTATATCCTCTACATCAAGGTCTATTTATGAAAATCCTTATCTGCGAGTTTTCCTTGAATAAAACATAACCCTTGTCTATTCAATCTGTAAATAACCTCTTTATATTAGACCTTTGTGTATGTAAAAAATATATAAAATTTATATTTTAAAAATAATTTATTTTTTAACCCACATGATGCACACATATATTCATGAGTAACTTACCCGAGGATGAACAGCGGGTCAGGGAGTGGCCTATAAGATTGTTGCCTTATGCCTTATGGGCTGATTATCGCACTACCCACAGTGTGACCACAGGATATATACTAGTTGAGTTGATGTATGGATAGAAACTAGTCATGCCTACAAAGATTTGCACACTCACTTGGAGTGCTTTACCGTGGCAGCAAGACGAGATGACTAGAGAGTATTTTTTGGCTCTTCGTATATTCATCAATTGGAGAGGAGATCTGAAGATATTGAGGGAGCCGTCTAGAAGCTCAAAGAGGCCAGAATTCCCAATAAAGACCGATTTGATAATAAGGAGGGAGATTGGGTGTTAGTCTTAATGGGACAAGTGTGAAGTACGTGATTGAACAGGATAAGGCTTCTTTCATTTGTCTAACTGGTATCAGTGTCCTTCAAAGTGCAGTCTTAGTAGTCATTCCTCCCTTCATCATCATCATCATCATCAATTTTCTTGTTGCGGTGCGCTTTGGTTTCAAGAAGGTTTCATCCCCTCGAAGAAAAAATGCAGACTTGCACCTTGTTGGATGTCATCGTGAGCTGTATGAAACCTCTAATGACTCTTTTGCAATTTTTGATGCTTTTCTAGCTGATCAAACAAATCTAAGAGAATTGGAACCAAGTTTGTGTTTGGAATTTGGATGCAGTAGTGGCTACATTATTACATCTCTTGCATTTATGCTTGGTGATACCAAAGAAAAGGTGCAATTTCTGGCTACTAATACTAGTCAAGCTGCATTGAACACCAAAATCACAACCCTTAAAGCCTACCAGGTCCATGCTGATGTAGTTGTCGCATATCTTCTTTTGGGACTTGAGAAACAAGTAGCTGGAGCCGGGGTACAAGGGTGATCTAGTGGAGATATCAAGGGGTATGTGACGACGAGCAGTACATTTGGGAGTCTCAGGCCTATGGTAATAGTTGACGACAAAAATTGACATTATGAAAGCAAAAGATGGCGTTTCAGCAGTAGTCCATTGGCGAAGCAAGGTTGGCGGTGTTTTGAAGTGCATTAATTCAGCGTGTGGGGAGGACGGACACTTGAAGGCCTCATGCTCAACATTTCACTCTCGTGATACAGTACCTTGTAGCTTGGCTTTCTAGGATTGGTTCTCGTGATACAGTACCTTGTAGCTTGGCTTTCTAGGATTGGTTCTGTGCGACTTAACAATCTCATGGAAGATGTCGTGACTACTGTTGATGATGTAAAGGTGGCAGCATACTCTGGAAGACTAATGGCAACATTTTTAAAGTAAGCAGAGATTAGATTTTTTATGACGTAGGCAGAGGGCGGTGTTGATGAAGACGGGCAGGCGATGGCAGAAGAATCGGTGGTTCCTTTACTGTTACGTGTGACACTAGAGAGCCTCTAGGTAGGGGAACAAAGATTACTTTTGAAACAAAAGCAGATCTGGTCAACAATCTCGGTACTATTGACGATCCAGTAATGAGGAATTCATGGAAGCCCTGGCTGCAAGGGTAGATGTCAGGATGATTGATCATTTTGGTGTCGGCTGCGTATCTTATGGTAGAGAAGGTGGCATTTCCAAAAGCTAAAAGGCTAAATAAAAGCCTTGCAGCTTTAAAGCTTTTCAAAGCCGTATAGTCTTATGAAAAGTATGATACGAATAAGCTTTTAAAAATCACATAACATGTAGAGAAAAAAATCTATATAAGAATGAGTGAGAGAAGTTGCAAGCATCCTATTCCATGTGAGGCTTCTTGAACCATAAGATGCTTCTGGAATTTTAAGAGGCTTCTTGAATCTTAATATGAGTTTCATATCTTACTCTTCTTTTTGTTAAATTCCTTGTATTTGTAAAGAGAGTGGAGGGCTTCTTGCATAGTGTTCTTGCGACAAGCTACAATCTTCATGGAGGGCTTATGTGCCATGCTTTAGATTCCGCATATTTAACAAGATGAAGAATTTGCGACAAACTCTTTCTTCAACTATTATGGTGTAGAATTAGTAGATGCAATTATCTATGTAGCAGTAGCAGCAGTTACATCAGCAACAGTTGGATCAATAATGATTGAAACATCAAGAATAGGAACATACACATGGTGCAACCAAGGTGATCAAGGGTATGGTTAGTGAGTGAAAATTATTTGATGGTCGAAATGTTTCAGCCTACATTAAAGCCTTTGAAAGTCAAATGCACTTCTTTGAGTTTCGACCAATTGGAGCAATTATTTCTTACAGCTTGTCAAGCCTTCTTTACAGGTTAGAGTGATAGATTTATTTGTAAAGGACTCTAGCTGTTAAGAAAGAGCTCAAAGATGAATATTTTCTAGAGGATTATGGTATTGCTATGTGAAAGACATTCAGACAGTGGGTTTATCAGCCCAACAAAGGACTTGTTGCTTCTGAATTGTTGTGGGAGTTTGAAGAGTGATACAACCAATTGGATGCACTATAGCAAAGAGCTCTGAACTCAGAGAAACTAGAGTTATTCTTACACGCAGTTTATCTTGCACTTCAGGACGAATTGGGAGATCTTCTTAAGACTATATACAGCCCATGGGGTTGAAAACGGATTGGCAGGATGCTATCGATGCGGTTTCTACACTGACAAGGAGGCGGAGATGGAAGGCTCGCTTTCAAAATGGGATGCAGTCACCACCAGCGATGTCTTCTCCTACCTCAACCTCTCCTACTTCTCCTATTGCACCATCCGCTACTTCTTCTATTTCTCATCCTATGTCTATGCCTATGCCTATTCCTGTTGCAGTTGTCAGACCATCTGCGAAACGGACTGTTGAAGATATGGTGGAGGAGATATCAAAGAACTTAAAAGATCTTCAAATCAAGATGACTAGAATGGAGCAACAATCACTTAGTCGAGCTCCAGTTTCAGCCCCAACTTCTTCTACTCTTGTAAATTCTTCGAGGGATGATCGTGTATGTTGTTGCATGTGGTGTGACAGTCCAGATCATGAGCACAGGGACTTTCAAGATTTTGAAGAGACAAGGAGGCTGAAGTTGGTAGTCTGGAAAGACAAAATGATATGTTTCGAAGATATAGAGTAGCCGATCAAACCAAATTTCGGTAAGGGTGGTATGAAGAAATTGTTGGAATTGTCTCTTCTGCACTCTTGTTATGTGATGCAAGAGGTGGCAAGAGAAGCTACTGCCTATGGCCTTCAATTAGAGCAGTTGTGCCGAAGGACAAAACTTCTTTACGGTCGTATGCACTACACATAGAGAAAAAGGAGAAAGCTACAACAACCAAACTTTCAACCATAGGGGATAAGATCAGAAAAGGGATTGGATGGGATGATCGAGTTGATGTATTTTCTATCTATGCTTATATGGCAAAATCTCAAGGCTTTGAAGTGCTTGTTGAGGAGAAGAGGAAAAGATATAATGATCAACCTTAAGGTTCAAAAAGGAAGACTAGGAGGAATGATCCACTTTCTCAGCCTTCTTCTTCAGGACCAAAGTAGATTATGGTTATTGTTAAGAAGTTGAAAGTACAGGAAGATTAGAAAGCCCCGAAGACAAAGGATCCAAAGCCAAAAAAATAACCTAGATTCAAGCTACTTTTCAATATATTGAGACGACTACGGACTTGAAGAAGGTACTTGAGGATGAGATTCTTAATAACTACAAAATTGAATTTTGTCTTGGAGAAGTCTTGGGGATCACGAAAAGAGAATTTCATGATGTTTTCATTGACATAATTAAAAGAAAACGACAGATTATTGAAGACCTGACACAGTATATGATCCATCAAGAGGCTTTAGTAGTTGTTGAGGCTATTATCTATGGCTTGCAGATTGAGGAGATTGATTCTGATGAGGAGATTGCTGAGTCTACATATGGAGCTTTATGTATGCAGTCCAAGAAGAGTCTTCAGCCTTTACTTTAGCCCGTACAGTATGCAGAGAGTGATGATGCGGCTAGATTGGTGCCCCGTAGCCATTTTTCTCGCAGTTACACTGGGCTCGTGCGATTATGGAGACGGTAGTCAATCTTGGTGAGACAAATATGTTGAGATATCGAGCTCCACTCGTGATACGCCAGGGTGACCGTTGTATATTTATGTCACCGACTTGTCAGTTGCAGACGCGGTTGGTACACCGCCCATGAATAATAGCTACATGATAGCTATCCTTATCTACTCTAGTTCGTGGCTCAGTTAGTATGCCACCTTAGTTAGTTGAGTTTGGTTTGAGACCCATATATAGGGTTCTTCTATTTCTTTGTACTAGAGTTCTTTTGGCTTACACAACTAAGAAGAGGAAAACTGTTTTCAGCCTCCACCCTTGTGTGTCTTCCCCCATTGTGCAAGCAAGAAAGCTTCAAGCGAGACTCCTTCCTTCTCTCCCACAATCTTGACATGGTATCAGAGCCTTGTTCGTGGTAAGGAGCTCAAGAAAGCAAGCCAAGCTCGCGGTGGTCTGGTAAGAGGAGCAGTGTTGCTTTCATTTCCTGTTTTGGGAGCAGATCTCTGCAGGTAGCACAGCCGGAAATTGCAGGAGTGCATTGTCTCAGGTTGAGACGCCCTTCGCGGTGAAGCAAGAGGGCAGTATATACTGCGGGAGAAGGGCTTTAGCCCTAGGCGACCTTGTTTTTTTGATTTGAGGCCATTTCGGGGCCTGTTTTGCAGACGGAAGTTTTCTGCACACACTCAAGAAAAGGCTCAGTTTTATGCTGTGCGACCACTGTTCTACAGGTCGGTGAAAAGTTACTGTAGAAATTGCATCGTATGCTTGTGCGCAGAGACATTGGGAGTTTCAGAATCATCCTTGGTTCCTGTTTATGCAAAATTGTCACTAGGAAGTGACAGTGTGGTCAAATACCACTTTCGCCAGTTTTGCAGATTTGCCCTTGTGAGGGTGAAGCTGTGTTTTTTGCAGTGACAGAATTTCTTGCAGTATTCTGTAATGGCGTCTGATTCTCTTTCACAGATTGTCACTGAAAAGCTTGACAAGAACAACTTCCAGGCATGGAAGTTTAGAATGACGAATTTCCTTATGGGAAAAGGATATTGGGAATTTGTTGCAGGAAATGAAGAAGAACCAGTTCTTCCTGATGTTCCCAATCAACAACAAATGCAGGCATTTAAAACATGGCATGAGAGAGCCAGGAAAGTTATGTATTGGCTGTCTATCAGTATTTCAGACTCTATGATTGTGCATATTCAGGATGCAAGTACGCCAAAGGAGGCATGGGATACTTTGTCAAAAATGTATAGCACAAATACGCAAGCCAGGAAAATGCAGCTCAAGCAAGAGTTGCATAATGTGCAAAGAGAAAGTATGAGCATCAACGACTACCACATGAAGGTGAAGAAGATTGCAGATGCACTTGCTTCCATTGGGTCGCCAGTGGAAGATGATGATTTAGTTTCCGTGACCTTGAATGGTCTAGGAAAGGATTATGCACAGTTTCGGACATCCATTTCAGTTCGTGAAAGATTTCCTGATTTTGAGGAGTTGATTGCTCTTCTAATTTCTGAGGAACAGAGAAATGGTGGTGCATCTTCTTCAGGAGGAACTTCAAAAGAAGCTGTCTTCTACTCAAATGCTGGAAGAGGTAGAGGCAGAGGTAGAGGAGGCCGATTTGGAGGCTGTGGCAGAAATCAGAATATGCAGCAAACTCAAGAAAACCAGTCCTATGGAGGAGGACGTGGTAACTCTAGAGGCAGGGGGAGCCAAAGAGGTCGTGGTGGATGGCAAAGAGGCCAAAATGCAAACAGTAATGTTGAATGCTACTACTGTGGTAAAATGGGTCATATGGCTAAAGACTGCTATAAAAAGCAGAATGACATCATGAATGGAAAACTGCAACAAGGGAATTATGCATCTTCTAGTAGACAGGGTGATGACAGAAATGAGCATTTGTTCATGGTGCAGCACATGAACAATTCTATGACAAGTGCAGAAGAAAGCAATGATGTATGGTATGTTGACTCAGGTGCATCAAACCACATGACAGGTCATGCAGAATGGATGGAGGATGCAAGGAAAATGGAAAAACCAGGATTTGTGGAGACTGGTGATGATACTGCACATCCTATTGTGCAGATTGGAAAAATTCCCTTGTCTATGCAGGGTGGGAAAAAGAAATACCTGTCCGATGTATTTCATGTCCCGAATATCACCAAGAATCTGGTTTCAGTTGGTCAAATGGTTGAACAGGGCTTGCAGGTCAGATTTAATCCTCATGGATGCTTTGTTGAGGATATGAAAAATAAAGGTCGCTTGATAGCAAAAGGAAAGAAGAAGGGCAGAATGTTTACATTGGATGTAGACATGTCTGAATTGAGTGCAGCAATGTTTGCACATGGGACCAGTGTAGTTGCAGATATTGATATCTGGCATAAACGCATTGGTCATGTTAATGTACAGCGACTTAAATCAATGCAGGCCCAAAATATTGTTGCAGGATTGCCCAAATTCAAGGTTGCAGAAATGCATAAGGTATGTGAAGCCTGTCAGTTTGGAAAACATGCAAGGAAACCATTTCCTAGACATGTTCAAGAGAGTGAGAAGCCATTGGAATTAATTCACTCTGATGTGTGGACAACTAAAGCTGCATCTCTTGGAGGCTGTCATTATTTTGTCAGTTTTATTGATGACTATAGCAGAAAAGTTTGGGTGTATTTTATGAAAAAGAAAAGTGAAGTTTTTGGGCATTTCAAAACTCTTAAAGCTATGGTTGAAAAAGAAACAGGCTTGCAGATAAAATGCCTAAGGTCAGATGGAGGGTGAGAGTACCTCTCAAATGAGTTTGCAAAGTTCTTGCAGGAGCATGGCATAAAGCAGCAATATTCATGCAGTTATACCCCACAACAAAATGGAATTGCAGAAAGGAAAAACAGGCATATTGGAGAGGTATCTCGTGCCATGCTCAATGAAAAAGACTTGCCAGATTTTTATTGGGCTGAAGCAGTTGCTACAGCAGTCTACATAATGAACAGGACTCCCACTGCAGCAATACATGGAATGACTCCAGAGGAGAGGTATACTGGTAGGAAACCAGATATTTCTCATTTGAAAATTTTTGGTTGCATTGCCTATGTACATGTGCCAGATGAGCTGAGATCCAAGTTGGATCCAAAAGCTGAGAAGTGCATCTTTATTGGTTACTCTCTGCAGCAAAAAGGGTATAGATGCTATAACCCTTCTACTCGTAAGTTTACAGTGAGCAGAGATGTTGTTTTTGATGAGATGAGTAGCTGGTATAAACCAGTAAATGTGATTGATGATGAAGATGCACAAAATGGTAATGCTACACAGAATTCACAGCAGCAGTCACAAAATATTAGTGGACCTGGAGCGTCCTCTAGCAGTGGTTCACATTCTTTGCCATGGACAGGCAGATTGAGATCAGGAGAATCTTCTCAAAGCAATGCAGATAGTGGTATGCAGGTATCACGAAAAGGAAAAGAGAAGGTTGATCAGCCCATGTTTGATGTGAATGCAGGTCACTCTTATGTGGATGGTGAATCCAGTGGCTCAGAACAGAGCATTGATGATGAGTTGGGTATTCCTTCTATTGTTACACCTGGAGTAAGGAAGACCAGGGATGTTTTGAGAGCACCTGGGAGTGAACCTACTTTGCGCAGGTCTACAAGAGCTAGGTATCCTGTGGATAGGCTGAAATATGATGGATTTACAGCCATTCACTATGCATATATGGTCAAAGTGATACAGGAACCAGAACCCACATCTTTTGAGCAAGCCATGGGAAAAGAAAAATGGGAGAAAGCCATGGATGAAGAAATGGATGCCTTGGAAGCAAATGCTACATGGGAGTTAGTACCTTTGCCTAAAGGTAAGAATGCAATTGGCTGTAAGTGGGTTTATAAGGTGAAGCACAATGCAGATGGTTCTGTGAACAGATACAAGGCAAGATTAGTAGTCAAGGGGTATGCACAAACATATGGCATTGACTATGAAGAAACATTTAGTCCGGTTGCAAGGATGGCAACCGTAAGAGCAGTCATTGCTATGGCTGCATCAAAGGGATGGTCTTTACATCAGATGGATGTAAAGAATGCCTTCTTGCATGGTGATTTGCAAGAAGAGGTCTATATGGAGCAGCCACCAGGTTATGTGCATGCTGTTCATCCTGAGTTTGTTTGCAGGTTGAAGAAAGCCTTGTATGGCTTGAAGCAAGCACCTAGAGCATGGTCTGACAAGATAGGACAGTATCTTGTCACTATTGGCTTTCAGATTTCCAAGGCAGATTTCTCACTTTATGTGAGAAAAACAGAGAAAGGTATTATGCTGCTTGTCATTTATGTTGATGATTTGATTATGACAGGTGACAGTGATGAAGATATCCTTCATGTGAAAATGCTATTGAAGCAGAAGTTTGAGATGAAGGATTTGGGAGAGCTGCGTTATTTCTTGGGCATTGAGGTGATTAGATCACCAAGTGGGATACAGCTCTTGCAGAGGCAGTATGGATTGGACATGCTGTCCAAATATGGGATGACAGGCTGTAAGCCTATTTCAGTTCCTTTGGAGCAAAATGTGAAGCTGAGCACAGATGCAGGTGAGCTTCTAGAAGACCCTACTATGTACAGACGCATAGTAGGAAGTTTGATTTATATGACTATTACCAGGCCAGATTTGAGCTATGCTGTTGGATTGGTAAGTCAGTTTATGCAGGCTCCAAGGAAACCACATTTGGATGCGGCTAGACGCATACTTAGGTATGTGAAGTCCACATTGCAGTATGGACTATTTTATGAGACTGGGGTTCAGATACAGTTGCATGGATACACTGATGCTGATTGGGCTGGTAGTATTTCTGATAGACGATCTACCAGTGGATATGTATTCTCTTTTGGGAGTGCTGCAGTCACTTGGAGCAGCAAGAAACAGCCTACAGTTGCCTTGTCGAGCACAGAGGCTGAGTACAGGGGTGCAGCAATGGCTGCATGTGAGGTAGCTTGGTTGCATAAGCTACTTTATGATATGCATCAGTCTACAGATGGGCCAGTTGTCATTTATTGTGACAACATGAGTAGTATACACTTGGCAAATAACCCAGTCTATCATGCTAGAACAAAGCACATTGAGGTGCATTATCACTATGTGCGAGAGAGGGTTTTACTAGGTCTTATTGATCTAGTTTATGTCAGCACAGAGGATCAGGTAGCTGACATATTCACGAAGGCATTGGGCGCAGAGAAGCTGCGCAAGTTCAGAGACCTGCTTGGTGTGCAGGAATTGGGATTGAGCTCGAGGGGGAGTGTTGAGATATCGAGCTCCACTCGTGATACGCCAGGGTGACCGTTGTATATTTATGTCACCGACTTGTCAGTTGCAGACGCGGTTGGTACACCGCCCATGAATAATAGCTACATGATAGCTATCCTTATCTACTCTAGTTCGTGGCTCAGTTAGTATGCCACCTTAGTTAGTTGAGTTTGGTTTGAGACCCATATATAGGGTTCTTCTATTTCTTTGTACTAGAGTTCTTTTGGCTTACACAACTAAGAAGAGGAAAACTGTTTTCAGCCTCCACCCTTGTGTGTCTTCCCCCATTGTGCAAGCAAGAAAGCTTCAAGCGAGACTCCTTCCTTCTCTCCCACAATCTTGACAAAATACCCCTTGTGTTGCTCTTTTAGATCACGACTCCAAGATTAATGTCATAGTGTGTGGATTGTATGATAGTGGGGGTAGATGGCCAATTAATGTGGATCATGGTTGGCGCATGTGTGCGACCAACAATACTGCAAGAGATTTGTATGCTACTTGCCCAAACTTGAAGATATTGGAGATGTGGATGAGACTTAACATTTCTTTGTATACAACTCTTGTTCCTATCCTATTATTTTGGGGCATCACATTCATTGTTGAGACTTGGATGGAGACTAAGGTTCTTGACGATGGGTCTCCCTATGAACAAATCCAAAGCAAGGATGGAAAGAGGGATGTCCAGTTTATGAGAGTTTGTGTCAATTATCAACGAAATAAGGATTCTTTGAGGGACTTCCCTCTTCTAGCAGGAGAAACGGATTTTTGTTAGGTACCATTATCTTGCGAGACGACTGTGGTATGACACAGGGAAAGCTCTCACCTCGTGGCAATGGCAAATTTTCCTTTGGTGTTTATGGTATATCTCTTGAAAGTGCTTTGTGTTTTCAGCATATTTCGGACATGCCTAGAGCTGGCATATAGTATTTGAAGAGAAAAGAGAAAGAATTGACGTTTGCATGTGTTTTACAAGATGAAGACACAGTAGTTGGTCTCTATGATAGGCTTTTATGCTCGAATGCTATGGAGGATCTTTCACAGCATTGTTAAAAACTGAAAATCAAGAGTTTTCATGTCTTACCCAGGTCCATCCTCTGGCTATGTATTGTGAAATTGTTGATTTCACGTTTCAAGAAAATTCGGGAGCTGAGAATTCTCAACAAAAAGTGTTCTTTTCTGAAATATTTTAGCAAAAAGATTTACAGGGTGCTGTTTCTACACAATAAAATTTGTATTTACCAGGGTATTTACAGCAAAATTTGAAATTTGTAGGTTGTAGCAAAGAAGCCAGAGTAGTACATACAAAATATAAGATAGTTGACAAGAAGATTAGACCAGTTTATGCGAGACTCCTACCTTTGGACAGTGATGAGATGATTAAGAGAGTAACTATGCAACCTCCTTTACAAGATCTTGCAAGTATTGGACATAGGTTTTTAGCTGAGACACTAAAAGAGATGAAGATTGGGACTGAAGATTTTTTGCTTCTAACAAAGGTGAGATGTTTTGAGGAGATGTTGAGCAAACATGGGAGAGCCTTTTCCTTTTTCCCACATGAGATTGGATGCATTGATCCTAGGGTCGTGATGCCTATGGTTATTTTTACCATTATGCATGGTCCTTGGAATCTACAGCCTATTCCCATGCCTAGGATTCACTTGTCTAAATTGGTGGAGCTTTTGAATGAGCAGATCAAGATGGGGATTCTAGAACCATCTTCAGCTCTATATTCTAATAGATGGTTCATAGTTCCCAAGAAGAATGAGACACAGAGATTCATTTAAGACTTATAGCAGTCGGTCAGCAAGGTCACTATATGGAATGTTGGTGCAGGACCTATTGTGGATGAGTTTGCAGAGGCTTTTGTCAGATGTGCTATCTATTCTCTTTGTGATCTTCATTCCGGCTATGACTAGTTCCAGCTTGCCCTTGAGAGCAAAGATTGGACTAGGATGAAGACATATTTAGGCCTTGTCTGGATGTGTACGCTTCTGTAGGGAGCTACTAATTCGGTTGCTCAAATGATGAATGGGATGAACAAGGTCTTACGAGAATTTATTCCAAAGCTTACTATGTCTTTCATTAATGATTTGCCTATCAAGGGTTGTTTGGAGAAAGAAAAGGATGAGACTTTAGATGATCATGGATGTAGGTACTTTGTGGCCACGCATATCAAAGATTGGAGCCCCAAGAGGAACACCAAGGAAAGGGGAATTCTCTTGCAAGAAAATCTATCTTGTAACATCAACAAGCTTGTTTATTATGTTTCATATGATCACAATGAAGAAAAGAACACTAGGCACAACAAATCTTCATACAACATCATGTAGATCTCCCACGGATTTGATAGAATCAACCATATTCTTCAATATCTTCACAAAATACATCAATATAACAAAGAAAGCAAAGGAATAAACTATCTTTGAATGGAAATACATCCCAATGTCATAGTATTCATCTTCAATATCTTCATAGTCTTCTCTCTCAATCTCTCATATACAATCACTCTGTTTGAGTAGAATTGGCTATCTCTGACTCTCTCTCTCTCTCTCTATCAATAATACATCATATCCTCACTACAATCTCTCAAAATCACTCTCAATAATCCTTCTTAGGTCGTGGATACCCCTCCCAAGAGGTATGTCTGATATGAAGAGTCACCAGAGCCACTACAGTGTCCTTTCATAGCTCACTACTGTCACTTCACTCTAGTCTTCACTTGAGTCTTCAACAGCTACTTCTTTCACTTCTTTCAGCTCTTTTGCACTTGTATTCACCTCTTTTCAAGGCTAGAAAACTTTCCCAAGCTACACTCTCATCCATCAGAACACATATAGAAGCATACAGAACAGTCACAGAACAGTACCAGAACAGCTACAGTATAGAACAGAACAGAGACAAAGGCAGAGGCTCTACAGAAGACCTACAGAAGGTTACAGAAGATCATCAAAACCACATAACTCATACTCAAACCATTCCAAACTCTCACAAACCACTCAATAAGCTTTCACAAGATCTCAATCTTCATTAATCAATACTCCATCCCTCCATATAGAAGACAATCAGAACAAAACAGAACAAAACAGAAGGTATACAGAACCAATCAGAACCTATCAGAACATCACAGAACCACATATCTCCACTGATAAACATCATGAACTTCCAAAACACAATCAATATCATCCAAAACACTCTCAAACCACTTCTAAACCAATCAATCATCTCATAAAATCAACCATTCAACTCTCAAAAACAACAAAAATCAGCCAAAAAACAAGTCATTTCAACACTCAATATATCCCCACACTTAATAAGCAAGCGTCCTCGCGGCCCAGGAAAAAGGGAATACAAGTTCATTTAAAATCACAACTTTAATCGCCAATTATCTTTTCAAAAAGAATCCATCCACCACGACCCCAACTTATAACCTGTATCTGATATATAAATACAAAGAAAGGAAAACCATTTATACATTAACACCGCTTATCAAACTAGAAGATCACAACAAATTTGTAAAGGATATAAGAGTTTTCTTCTTCTTCATCAGCATCAGCTTCAACTCTCGATCCACGACCCCATCACCACAATTCTCCAAAATGTAGCTCGCACGAAATCCAAGCCAATAGGAAACCACCACATTCGTTTTACATAAATGAACTCACAACACAAACACTAATACAACACAACCATCTGAATGACTCCTTCAAAAAGAGAGATTTTCATTAAAAAGCTTCCACCATACATTGGAAAGGTATCAATGAAGATGATCCCTCTTGAAAGATTGATGTTGTCGGAAAATATCCATAGACAAGGATTCATCTACAAAGGTTTTAGGAGGATTTTGAAAAAACTGAAGACAGCACATCCTTTCCAACAGAACCAGGTATCTGCTAGGCAAACAAAGGGCATGAAAATACAATATATCCAGCTGCTGGGAATCAATGCTCACATTGACATTCATGCACAACTTGGGAATAGGCTTGGAATCATTATGAGAGTGCCTATGCATATACGCCAAGTACCAAGCAAAGTGAGCAATTAATCTCACTGAAGGATCTGCAGACTGTGAATACTGCTAAGCAAAATGAACATAGTTCTGATAAGCTTGATTGGCAGCTGTCCATTCTCCTGGAATTACCGGCCAATTGATCTGAGGTCCTATAAGGGAATCATTCAAACTCCATCCCCTTCTTCTGGAAATCTGATTATCAAACCCGTCATAGTCACTAACCAACTAAGGTGGTTGAGATATAGAAGTGTTAGGAGAGGGTAATGGAATAAGGAAAAGTGGATGAAGTGAGGGATAGGAAAAATCATAAAAGGAAGAAAAGGTTAAAGAAGGAGTGGCAGAAATTTGGAGGGAATCACTAAGGAAGGGTGTTAACTGATAAATAGGAAATGTAGAGGGTACATGAATGGATGGAGAAGGACAGGGTGGAGAAGGGGAAAATACCCTATCCTCAATAAAGGAACAGTATGTAAAAATGGGAATTTGAGGGAAAGATGAAGGTTGGAAAAGAAGGGGTAAAATAGTTGTGGAATTAGATTAACAAAGGGAAAGATATAGAGCATATCGGTGAGCCATTTGTTGGTAAGAGAGGAGGGTAGGAACAGAAGGTCCTAAGAGAGATCATCTATGATAGGCATCAAAGAAGGTAGAATCAAACGGATTATATTTTGAAAGATAGGCTAAGAGATTCATCCTCAGTTGATTAGTACTCTGGGCAAAGGTAGGAGCTGTGTTTTGTATTTGATTCAAGACCAGAGAATCAATCATGGGATGCCAGGAATTATCATGACAAGCAGCCACTTTGGAGGAGTAACCCTGGAACATGTCAGCTATGCGCAACTCCAAATGGTTGACATACAAAACAGCCTGTAGTACCACATCCCCCACATACCATGCCATATCTACCTCATCTGGAATTAACAAGTCTCCTCGTAGATACATGTAGGACATCAACATAGTATCTGGCATGACAGAATCTTCAAACACCATCCTTACTACCTCTGTCAGCAACTCAGCAGACCAAGCCCCACTCCATCCATCCTCTGGAAGAGGTAAATCCATCGTGGAAAGATTCATGTAGAAGACCAACTTCTGTAAGTGGTAGTGGACAAAGAAAGAATGGTCTGGGGGAACATATTCCTGAAACTGCTCAAATGTAGACCATAACAAGTCCATTCGAGACTGCAATCTTTCCACTTTATCTTGGAATAGAGGACACAAAGTAGCCTATGGTTGAAGAGCAGTCAAGTCCTGCTGTGAAAGAGAAGGAATCAAGGGAACATTAGGGCTTGGAGGAACAGACCGTAACTTTGCCAGTTGATCTTGCAACTGTTGGATTTGGGAGGCTTGGGATGCCACTGTGTCATTAGCAATCTGTAAAGCTGAAAGTTTGTCATCTAAAATAGCTTGGAACTCCTGCGCTTCTCTGGATATCCTCTCCTTCTCCGCTGAAAGGCTAGTAACCTAGGATTGAGCCTCTAGTAACTGGAGCTTCAAAGAAGAGATCTCATCGCTTTGGGTGGCAACCAGTTGGATTTGTTGTTCCATTTGTTTAAACAAATTTGCTAGGGTATCCTTAGCAGAAGCTAACTCGGATGTTGCCCGATGCAACTGGTCCTTAGACTGCATGAGCTCTTCATAAAAAGACGGGTACAGCTGTTGAACACAGGCGGTCACTGACAATTCAATGGAACTTTGAATATCTTTACAGAGGAAAGGAATTGCATCTCTTGAGACTAGACTGTTCAGGGAGGGAACTAATATGTCCAATGATCCTTCGCGATGTGCTCTGAACAGGTTATTACAAGTGAGATACCCAGGGAGTTCACTGCCAGAGGTAGCAGGGATGGTTACTGAAGGAAGTACTGAAGGAGCTTTATCCGCTACCTGCTTCAAGCGTTTGCACTGGATGACCAGGGGAGGCAGAGAATCATCATCCTCTATGTCAATAGGTTCTGACTCATCAAAAGGTGGAGGAGGAGGTACTGGATCAGATGGAGGAGGTGGAGGCACAGTCTTCTGTAAACCTGAATAGGTCAAGAAGGCAGACAAACATGATCCATATGTGACATTGGTAACATTACCCCTGGTGACTTTGACGAAATGTTGATCCATTCTAGTGAGGAGGTAAGTGCTCCAATCAATAGCAACTCCTTTCAACACCATCCTGGAAGCTGTGAAAAGCTCTTTGGACAAATACTGGGATGGCGTTTTGGCAGGCATAAACCTGTCCTGGAGAAACTGACAGACCATCTTCCATACGGGATCAGTGATCATGGAAAAGGAAACTCCGGAAGAGTTGATCACCTTCTTAACATCCAGCATTTCCCTTGTTTGCTTTTGCAACAGCTTCAGAATCTCTTCATTAGAGAAAAGCTGACGAGTGGTAACAAAAGGTTCACCTTTGGAGGGAAGAGACAGAGCCTTCCCTAGGCCTCGAGGTGTCAAAGTCATAGAAATTCCCTGGACTAAGCCTGTCTTCTTGCTGTAGGAGGCCAGAAACTCATCACATAACGACGGATCCTCTGGAAGCAATGGAAAAGAAGTAGCCACAAAAGCAGCGAGTCCCGCCTTCGTGAGAGGCTCAAAAGTGAGTAGGGAAGAGTAATCCCTACTAACTAATGGGACGTACTGGATAGGGGGAGGAGCGTGAGAAGGCGCCATTTAGATGGTGACACACACATCACAAACACAAACAATCAAGGAGAATGCCTACAAAGCAATAGACAAAAAAAACAAGGATAAGAGAACAACCAAAACAATAAAACGTGACTCGACCAACTAACCCCAAGCAAACCACAGCCTAGAAAAAATTCGACATGACCTTGAGACATATGCGACCGAAAGCTTCATGCTATGCATCAAACAAACACCCAGAACCCCGTATCAGGCAAGAAAAGAAAAAACTGCACATCGTACCCATAACCGTATCAAAGACACTAAACCAAAACAATACCACATCCGACACATAGCAAGACTACATCGTTGATAAACCAGTGTTTGACCATGGAAATAACTCTAATGACTGCGCATACCCATCCCACGAAACCGGGTTCGTTAAAAAGGGGAATTAAGTGCAGTGAGGGGAAATTAATTTAATGAAGGGTTTATTTTAATAAATTATTAAGAATGGGTGAATTTTTATTAAGTGATAAACCTTAGCAAGAAAACGGTGGTTCTTTCTTATAAATTTAATTACCAATTATTAGGTGAAAACGGTGCTTTAATTCGAATCCCGAACTGCGATACCCAGACTGGGTCTCTAAATGCAAGTTCATTGATTACAAATTAAGGTGATGTGGAGCGCTTTTTTGCCAGCGCGTGCTCTTGTGACGGCTGGTTCATTTTAATTAAAAATTAAAGTGCCTCTGTAGCGCACGTAGCACATGCTAAGTGAACGGCGGGTTTATTTTAATTAAAAAATATGTGTGTGTAGCGCGAATGCGCGTGGAAACTGTGGGTGAATAAATAGTTCATTTTAACAATTAATTTGTGATTAAGGGGGAAATGAAAATAAATAAAGCATATAAAATAAATACCTAGAAGGGGTGTGTATGTAATGGCCTAAATGCGCACGGAAGAGTCTCCCAAAAGAAGTGAATCCAGTAAAAGAAAAGTAAAGACCACTGACGAAACAACAAAGACAACACCTTAGTGGATGTGTTGAGTTTGAGTATGATTGTTAATTTATGTGATGATGTATTAGGATAGTTTTGAGTTTTTTTTTGTTTTTGTTTTGTTATGTTTATTGTGTGTGGTTGGAATTTTAGGGAGTATTAGGTGTGGGGATTGGAATTATGTGTGTTGGTTTGAAAATTTTTTTGCTTAAAATTTTTTGTTTTTGAATAAATTGTAGGGGGTTGTGTTTTATGTTGGTGTTGTTTTTCTTTTTTCAAAAGGAAGAATAATTACAAATGGATAGAGGATGAAGGAAAAAGAAAAATTCAGCTAGGTAGGAAATATCCACAATTTAGTGTATGAAAATCAGATGGAGATTTTTAGGGTGAAGTGTTGTGTGTTGGTCATATTGTTTTCATTTGTTTTTTTTTTGTGAAATATGGATGCCATGTATGAAAATATTTTAAAGTGAAAAATGAAGGGAAAAAGGTCAAGGGGGCTGGGTGGAATTTTTTAGAATTTTTTACTAATTTTAAATGAATTTTTGACATTTATTGGGAATTTTGGGATAAATTGGGAAATATTGAATTTTCAGAAATTTTGAGGGGTGAAAATTTCCAGCTGACAAATTTCCAAAAATTGGCAAAAAGTGAAGGGAATTTTTAGAAATTTTTTTAAAATTTTATGAGGTGGAAATTAATTTATAAATTAATTAAATCAGTTAAATCAAGAAAATCAGCTTAGTCTGGTAAGGAAGGTCAAATTAAGTCAACTAAGTCTTGTTAGTCTGAGTAAATCATGTAAGTCAAACTAAGTCAAGTCAGGTTAGTCAAAGGAAACTAGGTTAGTTTGGGTTAGTCAAAGTCAGTTAGGGGGACTAAGTCAGATTCTAACTAACCTAGGGTAGACTAACTAACCTAGGGTTAGTTAGGGTAAGGTGGGGACTAACCTAAGGGGGTTAGTTAACCTAAGTAGGGTTAGTTTAACTAACCTAGAGTTAACTAACCTAAGTAGGGTTAGGGTAGGGTGGGGTTAACTAACCTAAGTAGGGTTAGGGTATGGTGAGGTTAACTAACCTAAAGTTAACTAACCTAAGTAGGGTTAGGGTAGGGTGAGGTTAACTAACCTAAAGTTAACTAACCTAAGTAGGGTTAGGGTAGGGTGAGGTTAACTAACCTAAAGTTAACTAACCTAAGTAGGGTTAGGTTAACTAAATTAAGGTTAATTTAACTAAGGAAGGTTAATTAACTGAATTAAGGTTAGTGTAACTAACCTGAGTTGCAGTTAGGAAGAGGAGGAGGAGGAGGAGGAGGAGGAGGAGAAAGGGGGAGGAGGCGGCGGCGAGGGCAGCAGCTTCCACCGGCGGCAACTTCCTCCGGCGGTGGCGAGACCAGACCAGGCGGAGGCTTCTAGCGGCGACGGGACCAAACTAGGCGGCGGCGGGACCAGACCAGGCGGCGGCTTCCGGCGGCGACGGGACTAGACCACGCAGCGGCGGCGGGGCGAGAGGGGCTGAAACAAGGTCCAAATATCCTATTACTCCTAAATACACTCGTTTCTTTCTATAAAGGGTGTACTGGGCTAAAATTCCCTATAGTAAACCTATATAATTCATGTAACTAATCAATGAAGTCCAAATCAATGTTGTCCAGTTAAAATCTTTAGATCTTTAATGACTCTATTCGCAGTACATGTGGTGAGAGATATAACAGCATGATAGGCTCCCTACACGAGCTCTAAATCATTGAGATGTAAGCAAAGTTCCCCTTGGGTCGGTTGGTTGCACCTCTTCACGATCTTTAATAGTGGGAGAGGGTCACCTCTCTATTGTCCCACTATCTTCCTCGGAATCCACCTTTTTCTCGATGGGAATATCAACATGGTAGGAGCATACCAATTAAGCAAATAGAGATGAGATGCATAATTGAAAAATTCTTTCAACTTTCAATTATATACAAGATTTGATCGATGAAAATTGGAATAAAAAATAGAGATTGGTTGAGGGCATTACCAATGCAATTCAATGATTCACTAATTGCAAGTACTTACCTTTCACAATATTTCTCTCTTGGGTAAAGAGAATCACATAATCTAATTAGAGTTATGCATCAAGACAATGTAAATGGTAATCATGATGAAAAAGGATTGAAATGAATGTTGAATTTCAATTGAGAGTCTCTGATTAATGAGATAAAATACTAATCTCTAATCTGTTGATCAATTCAAAGAATTAATTGATCAAGAATCTCCCATTAACAAGTGAAAAAGCTTTGAACAATTGGATGTTGAGACATTTCAGAGATTAAGCATGTAGAATACCTCTATTAAGATTGAAGAAGATGATTGATTCACTTGGAATCAAGTTTTAGTCCAATTGTTGAAGAGATTGTCCAAATCCATCATGAAGTTCCAATAATCCATCGAATTTGGTTCATACATGCTTGAAGATTATAAAATCTTTAAAAAATCAATCCTCCAAGCCCACATGAACACTTGAATGTCAAAGATTCAAGCTCTTTGAACAAAAGCCCCAAAATATAACCAGACCAGGCGACGGCGGGGCGAGAGGGGCTGAAACGCACTGCAAGGGCACAGGCAGGAGGAGGAGGAACGAGAGAAGGATGAGGAGGAGATGGATGAGGCGGAAGAGGGCGCTGGGAGGAGGCGCTGAAGGAGGCAGAGGAGGGAAGGAAGAAGGGAGGGGATGGAGGGGAGAGGGAGGGTGGAAGCAGGAGGCAGAAGGAGGGAGGGAAGAAGGGAGGGGATGGAGGGGAGAGTCGGGGAGAGAGAAAGAGGGGAGATGAAGAAGAAGAGAGAGAAAAGAGAGGAAAGAGAGAGAGAGAGGGGGTAGTTGGAATTCAGGGGGGAGAGGGTGTCCGTTGGGGGGAGGGGTGGGTAAAAAATTTTTAAAAATAAATTTTAATTAATTAATTAATTTAAAAAAAGAAGAGAAAAAAAAAGTGAGAGGTGAGACGCCCCTGTCCCGCGCGAGGCGGGGGTAAAAAAATTTGCGGGGCCGAGAGTGAAAAGGCGTCCAGATATGGGGACGGAGCACGCGGACACGATCGGGTGCATTAAGATGCATAAAATCGAAAAAGGCGCGCGCGGAACGGAGCGCGTAAAAACACATAAAAATAAAGAAAATTTAATAACTCCCAATCCGGACGTCAAAACGAAATAGCGTAAAAACAAAAAGTGGGCAGGACGACAGGAGGAAGACAAGAAAAATATGCGATGGAGGTTTTGGGAGGGGTAAAGGGCGGTCACGTGCAAAAAACACAAAAAATGAACCAAAAAACGCAATTAAAATTTAATATCGAAAGATCCGTGCATCGGAACAAAGTGTAGGAAAAAGGAAAACCGTGCAGAAAGATGTGCCCGACAATTCTATCACATCAAAACATAATTCCAACTGAGATAAGATGCGTTCACGTGGGAAAAACCCAAAAAACAAACTCAAAAATGGGATCAGAAATTAATATCGGACGAACCGTTCACCGAAATGACACGTAGTAAAAAGGAAAAATGTCCGCAAGAAGGGGTGGCACAGGGTTGTCATGTTAAAACGCAGTTCCGGTGGAAGTAGGAGGGGTTCACATGCAAAAAACTCCAAAAATACACCCGAAAACTCATTTAAAATTTAATAATTAAAAATCCGAAAGTCGAAAGAGGGGGGAGGAAAAAGGAAAAAGGTGGGGGAAGACACAGTGGACATGGTTGTTAAATCAAACTGGAATTCCGATGCAAACATAGCAGGTTCACATGGAAAAATGTCAAAAAGACGCACGAAAAAGTCGTAAAAAACCGGAAAATTAATAATGGACAAACCGTGTATCAGAATGACTCGAAGTAAAAAGGAAAATTGTCAGAGGAAAAGTGGTTGTCAGGGCGATGACATCAGATCACGGTTCCGAAGCAAGTAAAGTGCGTTCACATGGAAAATCGGCTAATTTGTGAAAAATGTGTCAAAAATTAATAACTCAAAAACCGTGCACCAGAACAGGGTAGGTAAAAAGAAAAAACGGTCAGTTCAAAGAGAGGAAATGGGCTATAAGGTTGGATTTGGACTTCGGTGAATGTAGGGTGCATTCACATGGCAGGACCTCAAAAGCAGGGAATAAAGGAAAACTGCAAGGGAACAGCCCCAAGGGTGGGTGGAAAATGAACGGTCGGGTGGGAAGGGACCCCATCAGGGTAACAGCAAGTCATGGCATAGATGCATAAGCGGGTTGAGGCATATGCAGAGGGATAGGCAATGTAGACGCGCAGGGACGTGTCCCCACACTTAAGACCCTAACAGATAGGGTTAACCGAGCAACAGGGACCTAGGACCACGCCACAGACCATCCACTAACGTCCCCACACTTAAAACATGACCGTCACGGAGAAACAGAAGGTGTAGGGTTAGAAAAACTTGGCCCATTTTGTCAAGAATCACAGTTGATTGTTGATGGCACATCCTGTATTGTTGTCGCCTGTTGGAGGTACCAAGGCATCTTCTCGGCACATGTCCGTCATGGCAGGGACCACGCAGCAGTACCCAAGGAGGTAGCTGATGGAAGGAATCGCAGGAAATTCGTTGTCGATGATGAGGAATGTTGCACTCAATTCACAGTCACTCAAATGGAATGAAAGAATAGTCACTCGCCCCATGACTAATATCATTCGAGGAAAAATGATTAAAACCCATGTCTCGTACCCGATTTAGGAATCAACAGGGGAATGGTGCAGAGGGAGTATGCCAGGGTGCACAGTTGATGGGGCATTAGTGCATTCAACTCGTCTGGCATAAGTGCAAGGAGGAAGGCAAGGGAGCCTTACAGTGCAGTGTACAGAACAGGGTGATGTGTCTTGTGATGACGGCAAAGACCCATCCCGTGGGTGCATAGGGAAATGGGAACATACCTAACTCCAAGTGTCGTAACGTCCCTCAATCTCACCTCTCTGTAATTGAATGAAGACACTCCAATCACACTCAGCCCACCCTCTGTCTCATGCTCTGTTGATAGATACAGGAGGGCAGCCTTTTCCTGAAACCCATTGATGTAATCCTCACAGTCACTTGTGCAAAGGTTGTATGCCTTGTGCGTATTTGATGGTGCAATGGTGCATCCCTCCCTGTGCCGGCATACAGTGCAAGAAGGAAGGCCAGGGAGCCTTATGGTGCAGTGCACAGAACAAATTGTGCTTTGTGCATTGAGAGGCCCATCCCGTGCGTGCAACACTTCAGTCACACTACTCACCTCTCATTTGATTTGAAGGGAAAAGACTGGTCTCTCGCCCCACCCTCTGTCTCACGCTCTATTGATAATTATAGAGGGCAACCATACTCACTTCCCCATCCGGTTAGGATGAAAGCTCACATCACTCAAGGGGTTGTCGATGAAGATCGTGTCGTCAGTTGTTGAAGAGGCATACCCAGGGAGGTAGCCATCAAATCGAACGTTGTGTTAGATAGGACATGTCGTCTGCGAGAGGACAGGTAGACACTCTGCAGAAAGACCCAAGACTCAGAGTACCAAGGGAGGCAGCTTCGGAACTGGAACCTGAGGATGTCAATTAATGAATCCACTTTCTGGACTGCTGGGTGTTGCCACCTTTTCCACAGCCAGCTTCTCGCCCAAGGGTGTTTACCACCTTTTCTTGGAATGAGGCCTGCGATGACAGGGAATTGCTTCCTTTTCTCTCATAACAGATTTTTTTCTTTTTCTTTTTTCTTCCCTTTTTTTTCTTGTTTTCCCCTATTTTCGAGGGTGTTTCCACCTTTTCTCGAAGAATAGGTCGGCATGACAGGAACCTAAGTCATTTTCTCCCATGACCGATATGTTTTTTTTTTCTTTCTTTCGTTCTTTCTCTTTTTCTTTTTTTTTTCTTTTTTTTTCTTTTTTTTTTCTCTTCGAATTGAGCAAGGGAATGGTAGAAAGACCGTTTGTCAGAACCAACCTCGCCACTGTCGCAGGTGGAAAATAGAGGATAAGAGATCAAGGCTGGAATGTAGGGTTGAGGGGACAGAGGGTTGCGTCCATCTCATCAGGAGTGACTGAAGAACGGCTATCAGAAGTAGCATCATAAGAAGTAGAGTGCTACGCCAACGAGGGAAAGGATCAAGTGACCGTAATTGTCAAGATCCCCAAGGAGGAAAGTAATTCTTCAGGCGATATCCATTGATCAGAAAGGGATCATCAGAGGCATCAACGGTCTGCACTTAGACAGAGCCATTAGGGTTGACGGCAAGTACCTTATAGGGGCCCATCCACCGCTGTTGGAGCTTGCCAGGAAACTTGCCAAATCGTGAATCATAGGCTAGGACCAAATCACCTTCTTTGAACTCCTTGTGCTTGATGAAGCTGTCATGGTAAGCCTTGCGTCGAGCTTGTGTGGCTTCCATGCACTATAGAGCCATCCTATGAGTTTCGTCCAAACACTCCAGGTGCAGGAGACGGTGTTGCAGTGAATCATCGTCCCCCAAACGCTCTTTGATAGCCACTCTCAAAGAGGGTAATTCCAGTTCAACAAGAAAAACAGCTTCTGTACCATACACCAGCTGGAATGGTGTCTGTCCTGTTGCGGCTTTATGGGAGGTTCTATACGCCCAGAGGGCCTCTGTAAGTTGATCATCCCAATCACGACGATGTGCGGCAATCGTTCTTGTCAGAATCGAGCAGAGGATGCGATTGGTGACTTCGACTTGGCCGTTGGCTTTGGGGTAATAAGGAGTGGACTTGCGATGGCGGATCTTATACAACTCTGTCAACTCTTCCATGACTTTATTAAGGAAATGAGTGCCTCTGTCACTTACCAACTCTAAGGGACTGCCAAAACGGGTGATGATATTCTCGTACATGAACAGGGCCACGCTGTTACCATCGTCCCGCTTTAGGGCTTTAGCCTCACACCACTTTGTGACATAATCCGTACATACGAGGATGTAACGGTTCTGTTTCCTTCTGGTGGGAGGGTCGATTGGACCTACGAAGTCAATGCCCCACTTCTCAAACGGCTTCAGGGGAAGGATAGGTTGCAGTGGCATGGCACTTGTCTTCGTGGGTTTCCCCATTCGCTGACAAGCATCACATCTTTTACAGTAATCATAGGCATCTTTATGAAGGATAGGCCACCAGTATCCTGCTAGCAGAGCCTTCCTAGTTGTAGCTTCTCCTGCAAAGTGACCCCCACATGGCTCGTCATGGCAAGCCTTCAGAACAATCCCAATCTCATCTCCTGCAACACATCTTCTGAGCACTTCATCTTTGCCTTTCTTGTACAGTGCGCCGCCTAGCAGGGTGTAGGGGGCCAATTCTAACATAAGCTTCTTCCTTTCCCAACTAGAAATGCCAAGAGGGTACTGCTGGGTTGCCAACAGATTGGCAATGTCTACTTACCAGGGAGTTACAGTTTTTACTAAGAATAGGGAAGCATCAGGGAGGTTTGGATCATCCTGCTCCTCGTCTATCGTTTGTGGGATACGCGACAGATTATCAGCCAGAACATGGGAACAACCAGGCTTAGTAATCACCTCAAAGTCAAACTCCTGGAATAGAAGGAGCCATCTCATCATTCGTCCTTTCACATCTGCTTTGTTCATCAGGAAGGACAGGGCCTCATGATCCACATAAAATTTAAAGTGGGTGGAGAGGAGGTAGTGGCGGAACTTCTCTAGGGCAAACACCCTTGCCAAGCACTCAAGCTCTGTCACTGTATAGTTCAGTTCCCTATCAGTGAATTTTCGGCTTGCGTAATAGATCGGTTGATCAAGCTTCGAGGAACCCTTCTGGCAGAGAACTGCTCCTAAACCTTCAATTGATGCATCAGTGTGTACATGGAACTCTTTTGTCCAATCAGGAGGTTGCAGAATGGGTGCCTCAATTAGACACTGCTTCAGAGTGTGGAAGGCTTTGTCACATTCTTCCATCCAAGTAAACTTTGCATCTTTCCTTAGAAGCTTGTGCAAGGAGGTTGCCTTTGTTGCAAAATGGGCTATGAACCTTCTGTAGTAACCCACATGGCCTAAGAATCCCCTCAACTGTTTGAGGTTGGTAGGTGCTGTCAGAGCTGCGATCTTTTCGATCTTTGCAGGGTCTGTTGATATCCCTTGTGCAGAGACAATGTGGCCCAACAGAACTCCAGAAGAGACCCCAAAGATGCATTTGTCGGGGTTGAGGGAAATCCCATACTCCCGGCATCGGTCAAAGCATTGTTCCAGGTGCTCCCAATGTTCACGAATCAAACTATAGACACAGAAGTCATCCAAATATACTTCAATAAAGTCGTGCAGATGATTTTGAAATGCGGCCATCATGACTCGCTGGAAAGTAGCAGGGGCATTGCAGAGCCCAAATGGCATCACTCGGTAAGCGTAGGTCCCCCATTCTGTGGTGAAGGTTGTTTTGGACTGGTCTTCTTCTGCGATTTGGACTTGGTTGTATCCGCTAAATCCATCCAGAAGGGAATAAAGCTCATGTCCTGCCACTGTGTCCAACAGTTGATCTGTGAAAGGGATAGGAAAGTGATCCTTCTTCGTCTTGGAATTCAACTTGCGGAAGTCCACACATATTCGAAGCTTGCCATTCTTCTTGGGTACAACCACAATGGGTGAAACCCATTCACTATTTGCCACTGGATAGATGAACTCGGCTTCCAGAAGCTTCAGCAGCTCTGCTTTCACCAATGTGGAATAATTCGGGCTCATTCGCCTCTGTCATTGCCATACTGGCTTGGCATCAGGCTCCAAGTCAATATGATGTTGACATATTGTGGGATCAATCCCCTTCAGGTCTTTGTAAGACCATGCAAACACGTCCAAATTTTCTTTCAACAAGTTGTACAAGGTTGACAACTCCTCTTCTGGGAGGCTGCTACCCACCTTCAAGTGGCGTTCAGTGCCATCTGCATCCACAAAGGTTAACTGCCTTTCACCTTCTACTTCACGGATGAAGGTCCCACGGACTGCTTCTGGATACAAATCCGACTCCTTCAAGGGAGTGATATCCTCTTCTGACGTCCCACTAGAACCCACTTCTTCTTTTGGTGGAGACTTAGGTTGCTCCTTAAGATGTTGAAATGGGATTAGAGCCATTTCGGGTTTGGTTTCAAGATTAATTACCTCTTGGCTTGAAGACTCATCTTCTAATGACACATCCAGGAACGTCACATAATAGGGACCCTATGATTTCCGTTGGGTTTGTGGGACTGGTGCTTGTTGGCACGGTGCATCATCATCATCTTTTCTTGGCAAAGATGGGTTAGGACGGCATGAGCCACTGCTAAAAGACGGCTTGTTCTTCTTAACCCATTTCTTATAAAGATTTTGCATATGAGAAGATCCATTTACCAGACCAAATGGTACCATCGCCATTCTGTCCCATAGCATGAGCTCATCTGCTTCTTCTGATGCTTCTGGAACTTCTTCTTCATATATATCCTCTTCGGGTGGAATAGACTCTTCCGTTTCACTTTCATATCCTTCTTCGTCCATATCATATCCATCCTCTTCTGTCTCTGTTTCTGTCTCTGCTTCTGCTTCTACTTCTGCTTCTGCTTCTGCTTCTGCTTCTGCTTCTGCTTCTGCTTCTGTCTCTGCTTCTGCTTCTGTCTCTGCTTCTGCTTCTATCTCTGTCTCTGTAGGAGCTCTGTAAGAGAAGAACAGGTTTTTTATTTCATCTTCTACCTCTGTCTCGGCTTCTGTTATGGCCATGTAACAGGGAGAGTAGTACATCCATGCTTCTATCTCACTATCAGAAGTGATTTCAAAAGTCATTCCTGGTTCAGGCAGGAAGTATTCACCCATTGATAATGACTTTGCATCTTTTGGAAGTTGGCTTACAGTATCCACTGTTAAGGAACGTGCCACTATTTTCTTGGGAAGGATCTGTTTGACAGTATCTTCGTCTACTGATGTTCCATCTGTAGCCTCATTAGGGGAGTCAGAAGATAATTCCAAGGAGGTGGATCCAGGTCCTTTTTGAGAACCGTACAGTTTCAGCACCACTTTGTTGGGTCCTCTACCCAAGGTCAAGGTTCCTTTGAACCAATCCATCCTTGCTCCGGCTTCAAAAAGCCATGGTCTGCCCAGTAACAGAGGATAGGATGTACCATAAGAGTTTGGCTTCACCACCAGATAGGTTAGCCAATAATCTTTTCCCGCCACTATAGTCTTCACATATGGGAGAATGCCCAAAGGCTTGATTCTACTCTGATCCGCCAGTCTGATGAGCCATTGGGTGGGTTGCACACCTTGTAGGCCTAGATCCTTCATTGTCACATCCATCATAATGTTTACTGATGAACCACCATCAATCAGTGCATTTGCAATAAAACTGCCTTCTATCCACACGCTAGTCTCTGGAGTACCCGGATCTAGGAAAGCGTTAGCCACATCCACTTCTTTTATAGGCTCTGGAGCCTTGTTGGACTTTGTTGCTATTGAGGGAGCAATCCTTAAGCCACGTCTTCTTGTCAGTATACTTTTAAACCTTTTTCGGCAACTGGGAGACAACATCAATAATTGTCGGAATGTAAGGTTTGGTTTAAAGGTATCTAGATCTCTGACTAGATCGTATTCCTTAATAGGATCCACTGGCTTCTCTAACCGGTTAGGGAATGGGGCAACACCCATTTTCATTTTCCCTCTTTCTTCCAACATAGGAATTACAAGAACTTCTTCTGCAACTTGTGGCACTTCCCCCTCTTCTGTCTCTTGGACCTCTGGTCGTGTCTCTGTAACTCTCTGTGGCACTGTAGGGCTCTGTACGGCATTGTCAAGCTCTGTTCTGTCTTGTTCTTCTGGTGGAAGATTGAACTTCACTGTTCTGGCAGGAGGATTATTTTCTTACTGGATAGATGATTCCTTCTTCTTTGCACGCGTGATGGCATCAACTTCCAATTCCACTAAATTGGAGGTAGGCTCTTGGGCCTTGGCCGGACTATCAGTAGCACAGTTTTTCACTGGGGCTGGGCTTGGACAATCTTTTGCAGTGTGGCCTTTTCCTTTGCATCGACTGCATAAGGGCTTGTAATCCACTGACCTTCTAGGATTTTGACAATTTAGTGAGATGTGTCTCTTTTATCCTCATCTGTAACACTCCACTTCTGTTCTCTGACCACCGCTAGACTGTCTTTCTCTGTAACTTTGAGAGGGAAATCTTCTAGGTTCGAAATTAGGACCAAACTCTCTAGGCTTGGGTCCAATGTCCTGTGTTGTCATTTTGGATTCCAACAAGTTGAATCTTGCATCTTCTTCCTTCCTTCTCCTATCATGCATCTCCTTCAGAGAGCAAATGTCCTCTGTATGGTTCTTCCACAAACAGTAGGAACAGAAGGCTCCAGGAATGGTTGGTTTTCGTGTGCATTCAGTGGCTAAATGGCCTGCTTGATGACACTTACCACACCAAGTATTTGACTGCATCACATCTCTTCCTGCTCCTGCAACGTTGGATATGCTAACGGTATTCACTTTCAGCGTCTGTAGCTGCTCTGTAATCACATCCATCAACTCCTTTTTTATGTTTGCAACTGAGTTGGATAAGTAGTCCTTCAAGCTTTCTCCTCCTGAGGCACTGGCAGGAGGGTTTTGAGGAGTCTCTGTAATCACTGCATAAACAGGTTGGGCTGGTGCAGAGGGATCTCTATTCTGGTTCTGATTCAGAGCTCATGTTTGAACTGTTGGCTGTTGGCTCCAGTTGGTAGGATTCCACTGTTGCTGCTGATTTGGCATCGGGAAAATTGGTTGGGACCATTGTTGTTGTGGTTGAACCATCATTTGAGGTATTGATTGTGGCCACTGTGGATTTGGTGCACTGTACTGTGATACTAGGGGCATCTGTTGGTAGGGGTAGGGAACAGTCCCTTGGACTGCATTTGGTGGATACATCATTCCTGGCATCAAAGGAGGTAGGACTCCTCTTCCTGGATTCATCGCCAATCTAGCTTCCACTTCATCGTTGTCGAAGGGTTTTAAAAGTAAAGTCACGACCACGGAGGACTTTGAATAATTTCAGGATAGAAGGTCAATATTAGAAAAGCTCTGTTGTGACAACATGAACTTTTAATTCAGGCAGTTAATTATTGTCTAAGTTCAAATCCACAATTGTAGAAGATCCTTCTTTTCTCACAACAAGAATGCCCTGGCCTGGTTCACAGGAAAGTTTGCAACTTCACAGATAAGTATTCACTGAACTACCCATTGAAGAAACATATGAAACTTTGATGCAAACATCCAAGAAATCCCTGTCTAAAGGAGCTTTGGCACTGTCATCTGACTAATCTCTATTTACAGAAGATAGAAGATGCTTTGCTTTGCCTAGGCATGCAATGAAAGCTCTATCTCTCCGTTTACTACAAGTCAGACTGTCAAACTCTATAGAGCTTTTACTGTAGTCTTTGATCTCTTCCCATTCTTAGTGATTACTATGTCTTAAGCACCTTCATCAATGCTAAGTTCAAAACTTTGAAGGAAAAAGATGTGATGAGAAAAGATATAGAGCATTCTTCCTTATATGTCTGTTATTTTTCAGTGTCTGAAGAAAGCTTTGCAGTTTGTATTAGGAAGCAATTTGTATCTAGATCGTATCATTTCCTCAAAGCCTGGCAGACATCAATCTTCTTCTAGTTCCAATTACAACTGTATTCTGTTCAGTTGGCTTATCAGTTTCCAACTAGTCGATCAACTTCAACAGCAAGGCAGAAAAAAAATCTGTTCAATTGGGCCCACTCAATATTTGCACTCCAAATAACGATGGAGGTAAGTTTGTGCCAGCACTGGAGTAGCTGTGTAGTGTCTTTTAACAAGGCGGATTTAGGACATTTCATTTGGTTAAAAGATCAGCACCTCCAAGGAATGTCAGAAATCCACCACTTGAATCCTGTGCTTCTAGAAACTCAAGCTGACGCTCTAGTAATGTCAGTTTCTCATTGAGCTTGGCAAGCTTGCTTCTTGTCGTAGACTCAAATTACAGAATGAACTCAAAGAGACGCCTGACGTGAAGGGAGAGGGCATTAGAGAACTACTTGTTATCCCAGCCAGCTTGCACCGCAATCCCAACGCGGATACTGTTGTTGTTGACGGTTGTGCTGCTACTTGTGTTTAGACTGTTGCCCGCTTTCGACATGACGAGGTGGGAGAGACTTTCTCGCTCTCTTTCTCTCTCTCTCTCGACCAGAAGAGAAGAAGAAGAACCGAGCTACTGCTAACAATGATGTCCCTGCTTCTTCAGGACATTCCTTCTGGTTAAATCAAAAGTCTCTTACACATTCGATTACGCTTCAGAGAGGCAAACAAATGGAGTGCTACAGCGAAACTGTTTTAAAATTCTGGGAGAGGCTTCCTACACGGTGAAGTTGATGCCAACTCTCTCTTTCTCCCTCTGTGGGTGTTGCTCTGTAATCATAAAGTTCCAGCGTTTCCATAAAGATCCACTTTGTCCATCCAAGGAAGCCACCGTGAGTAGGATAATTCTGTGTAACCTCTGAATTGGCGTCTGAATTCCCCCCTTTTCAAACAGTAAAACGGCTGCTTAATTCGTTGTCACAGCAATGAATGAAAAAAAAATCTCTTCTTTTCTTTCGTCCTGCTCCTCTGTTCTCCCCTTCGTCTATTTTTCCCCTCTCCTAGCTCAGAGTACCATCTATTACTACTCCTCCTTTCGATATTGGATCCCAAGGCTTACCTTTTCCACCATTCCGCAAATCCCTGCCCCCAGAGAGGAAGCTTCCTCCCAAAAACGACCTCTTCCCCATTTCCCGCGGCTCCTCTTTTGCCTTTCATCTCTTTTTTTTTTTCCTTCATCCAGTTGCAAAGTACTTTCCTCTTTCTTTTTCGCGGCAGATCTCCTCCTTTTAGCATTCTGATTTCCCAAAAAAAACTCCGTGTCTTCCTTTTTCCAGACCATCTTTTCCCCCCCCAAAATTCGATTCAAAAACAAAAGCTCTTTCCTTGCAAAGCCTACACGTGTTTTGCCATAATCGAAAACCGTATGATAAGCGCCCATGAAAACATCTCCAAGAATCCATAGAGGCCTTGAAGAAACATCCAGACCCATAAACCCACTAACACATTACATTTCATTACCCTCTCCAACTTTCAAGATATACTACTTAAGCGTAAGATCAAAATGTTTCCCTCCTATCGTAAAGGTCACTGTGAGCATGGAAGAAACTTGATCACACTCCACAACACTCTCTCCATTCAGATTCGGAAGACATTCGCACATCTTGCTAGGATACGCTTTGATAAGCTCTCTAGACTCATCATGTTCAATTGGTTCTACGCCCATACTACTGCCATTTCACACATAGAACATCCAATTGTAGATGTTAGAAACATCCTCACGAAGCCCATAATCGACATATCTTGAAATAAGTGTAGCCCTGAGATTGCATTTCGAGTTACCAGTCTACCAAAACTCCTTATTCTTCTCCGTCTTCAGCATAGAATAAAAGAGCAAACATAACAACTAAGTATGTACAAAGTATCAAATCACACACACGACTTTTGGGTGGTTTTCACACCTCAAATGCGCAGCAATACGACATCCACCCCCTCTAATCCTGCGCATCCTCCGGATGGGCCAACTACCCATGATCATTATCATCAAGATCCACAAATAGATCAATCTCTTCGTTATGCATTTCCGGTAGATCAACAAGATTATCTGTCATATCATCTGTCTCTTCCATTGGAGTTTCTTGTTGTTGCTCTTCTCTTGAAAATTCTTCCAATGCATAATCCTCATCATCTCTTTTCTTGAAAATCTTGATTCTTTTTCCAGCAATAGGCACTCTAAGCACTGTCCCATCCAATTCAGTCAGCTCATATGTTGCATTATCAAAGACATGTCTGACTATGTACGGCCCAAACCATCTTTTCACCATCTTCCGAAGTGCAGTATGCTAATTTTCAAGGCTGCTATCAAAGATCAATACCTAATCTCCCTCTTCTATTGCTCTAGGCCGCAAGCGATGCCTGCTGTCAAACCTGTCCTTATTCCTTAGTCTAGCAACCTTCAACCTGTCAATAGCTAGCTGAATATCCTCTGGTCTCCTCTCCAACTGTCAAATCCGAAGAGCTAAGAGCTCTTCTCTCGTCAAATCCTCCTGCCAAGGCAAAACTGACCAAGTCAAAGCACAAGTCTCAATCGGCATAACAGGTTTCTGACCATACATCAACTCTGCAGGCATATATCCTGTGGTAACACTATGAGTCGTACGATCAGCCCATAAAGCAAATGGTAGAAGTCTTGGCCATTCTCCAATCCGTCCTCTGCATGCTTTGGCTAATGCTTTCACTATCGGCGGATGCCCTCTTTCACTCTTTCCATTTCCCTCTGGATTGTATGCTGTGGTTAGAGCCAACTTGATTCCTAGCTGAGAGAAAAACTCCCTAGCTTCATCTGCATCCAATTCACCACGATCCGCAGTGATCTTACCCACACAACCATACCTGCAGAAAATTTCCTCCAATAAGAACTTACACACTGCACTAGTGGTCTTCGTTCTCAAAGATCTGCCCTCAACATGATTGGTAAGATCCTCTCTAGCCAAAACAATGTATCTCATCTGCCATAGACCCATAGGCATGGTAACCAAATCAACTACCCACTTATAGTGAATGCATAGCGGATAGGTCGGATGAAGCTCATTTCGATGACGCACTACTGAATACATCTAGCAGTCTCTGCAAGTCTCAACAAAGTGAGAAACATCTCTATACATGCCTTTCCACCAATATTTCTCCTTGATTTTCTCATAAGTAGCCCACACTCCTCTATGACCAGCCCAAGGACTCTCATGAAACTCCCTCATCACCTGTAACTGTGTCTCTCTATCGCAGAAAACCCGCAAAGGTAATCCACCTCTTTTCTTCGGATGCTTCCAAAGAAATCCGTCCTTGAGAAAATAACCATAGGCTTTCCTTCTGATCTTCTTGAACTCTTCATCCGTCCATTCATCTCTTTTGTTTAGTGTACTAAGGTACCTGCCAATCTGCAACCAATCTCCAACATAGAGTTCTTCTGTGAAAGCCACAATATCATAGACATGACAAACATGATCAACCATAGTGGCTGAAATTTTTGCATCATCCTCTTCTGCAAGTAGAGTCTCCTCATCATCATATCTGGCTCTAGACAACATATCTACCACTGGATTATCCTTCCCTGCTATGTGTTTAAATTCCGGATTTAATGACTTGATGTAAGCAATCCATCTCAACATAGCTATATCCGGAGTAGAGAAACTCGTGATCATACCAATCAATGGCAAGCAATCTGTCTCTACCACAACTGAAGCTCCAATAAAGTAATCCTTGTCACATTTGAGAACCGTGACAATTCCCAATAACTCCCTCTTGATTTGCGGATATCTTCTCTGTCTCTCGTTTAGGACTTTCGCCCCAAACCGAATAGCATACCTATTTCCATCTGCATGATCTTGACCCACAACCCAACCTATGCCAATTGGACTAGTGTCAACTGTCAATACAATAGGCCTATCACAATTATAATCCGCTTTCCTAAGAGTAGGAGCATTCTGCAATAACTTCTTCAATTTCCGCATAGCTCTAGTGTGGCTCTCATCCCAATAAAAGTTCTGCCCCTTTCGAAGCAGCTGATACAAACAATCTGCTATGTGTGCAAAATGAGGTATCCAATTCATATAAAACACACAAGCACCAATGAATCTCCGTACCTCTGAAGTGGTAGAACAATACTCTACAATCTTGCCTATAGCATTCACCTTATCAGGTGAGGGTTTTCTGCCATAATATCCACACATATGCCCAACAATGACAACCTCATTCACTCCAAAAATAGATTTTTTCCCTAAAAGTGTCAAGTTCACTTCTTCTAACCTGGCCAAAATCTTCTCACATGCTGAAATATGATCAGCCACAAAGTATATGCATCCATGCTCATTTAGGCTCTCATTCTTCTCTTCTTCTGCACACCCCTTAATGGGCACATCATCCAAGAAAGGCATAGTAAGCTGAGGTATGTAATCACGAAGGACCTTATGCATGGCATTCATCATATGCGCAACAGAATTAGTGACACCTTGAGGCAAGGTACACATCCTGACAAGCCCAATAGGAGTTCTCATGGTGGTTATGTCCCTGCTTTCTAAAGCCAGCTGAAATTGATCATATCCTGAATACAAATCACCCAAAGAATAGATGGCACGTCCAGCAAATGCCTCTCCAAACTCATCCACAACTGGACCTATACCAACATTCCTGATAGTAACTCTGTTCACTGGCTGCATGTCCTCAATAAATCGAAAAGTACCATTCTTCTTTGGAACTGTAAACCACCTGTTTGAGTATGGTGCAGATGAAGGCTCAAGGATTCCCATCCTGATTTTCTCATTCAATAAATCAATCAGCTTTAGCAAGTGTACTTTAGGCATCGGAATAGGTCGGAGATTCCATGGAATATGAGGAATAGTAAAAATGACCATAGGAGCAACAATATCAGGATTCACACATCCAATCTCATGTGGGAAAAAAGCAAATCCCCGTCCATGACGCTCAAGCATCTCCTGAAAGCATTGCTTCTCTATGGGTAACAAGAAATCACCATTTCCAATTTTCAATTCAGCAAGAGTCTCTGCTCAAAATTTATGACCAATATGCTCCGGATTCCTCAAAATTTTCTGTTTAGCAGCCCTCTCTATTTGCTGATCACTGTCAGGTGGAAGCGGTACAGCAACCGGCTTCACCTTCTTATCCACAGTTTTGTATTTCGTGTCAACCCTGGCTTCATTATGCTCTTCTGCATTACATAATCCTTGCTGTAAATCAGCAATTCTGCACTCCAATGGCTGAATATTCTCAGCCCTCTGCTCTATGGACTGCATAGGAACAGCCCCAAACTCTGAATGCTGAAATATTTCAGCAGTAACTCTATTGGCTGAAAATTTTCAGCCCTCTGTCTCTCTAAAAGCTGATCATAATCAGCTGGAAACTCTGTTTGCTGAATTTCTTCAGCACTCAACACTTTTTGCTGAGTTACCTCAGCCTCTGACTCAATCTGTGACATAAAATCTGCAATTTCATGAAACATGTCCAGGGACTGCACTAATACATTACCATGACAATTCAGCATATTAGTTTTCAGCATATCTCCCATCTCTGTCATCGTATCTGCACAAATCACACTGCCATACATCCCATCTATGTGCTCATCATCCTTCAAAATTCCTACATTTTTCAAATTTTTCTCCTTCCTGCATATATACTGCCTGGCAGCTCTAGAAAACCTAGAATTCTTCCGATAACTCATCGAACTGTTTGCTGAAATCCCAACAAACCCGGAGGAGAAAACACCGCTGCCAGGAGGCGAGAACTCCAATCTCCTCTGCTCTGTACCACCGTCGTCTCACGAAACGGTGGTACCTAATGAAAACCCGAATCCCTCACAGTGGGCAAAGGTGCATCTCTGAGAGTATCTCTGTTTCTAACATGGTTCACACATACAGTCATAAACTGAACTGCTCTCATACCATCTTTACTGCGAATCCGTGCATAAGCAGATCCATCATCCATGACCTTTGTTTCCATGCGCATCTCTGTAATGAATGGCTGACCAAGAATTATGGGATAAGAGCATGAATCCTGCACAAAGAAATGAAAATCCTCCTCTACATCACCAATAGAAACCCTGACACTAGGACAAGCAGCATATAAATCACCTGCAGTGTTATTGGCGGCTCTCATACGCCACCCATGCTCTACATCCATAGGCCATCTGTTACTCTCATAAACTCCACGAACTATGAGATTAATCTCTGAACCATGATCAACCAATGCAACATAAGGCACCTGTTTCTCTCCAATCTTTACCATCGTCTCTATAGTTGCCCTAGCCCAATGGCTCCGCGAAAAATGGCTACGCGGTATCATGACAGGCTCATCAATTTCAGCATAATGCATAGGCTGAACCCTCTTCTCTACCTGCGGAAAAACAGAAGCATTATCAACCATAACTTCATCCTCATCCTCATCCAACTCCCCAATCAAAACTCCCTGTGTATCAGTGGTAGCCAATGCATGTCTTTTCCTCTTCAAGACCTCCTGAAACTGATCCTGAAACTCTCTTTTTGAGATGCCCAAAATCTTAGAAATAGTGAAAGTCACCTCACTGCCAAGTATCTTATCATTAAAGATTTTCTTCATGTCTGTAGATGTCTCAATATCGGACATCAATCTGAATCCTGGCTGCTTTCTCTCTCTAAGCTCTTGCCTCTTTTCTCTCTTTTGAGCATCCTCCATCTGTCGATCTGGCCCTGGTCTTGAAGAGGGTCCTGCAGTAGGTGGAGTAACAAACTCACCCCCTCTAGTCTTCTTAGCTGCACTTGGATTTTCTTCATCTCTCTTATGCTTCTCCTCAACAAGTACATCTGCACCATGAGACTTAGCCAAATAAGCATAAATAGAATACCTGTCAACAGGCAAGTCCCAACCTGTCTCTGATCTGATGCTAGAGCCTGCACTAGTCAAAACAGTTTGCTGAATTTTCCCCTTGTTTGCAGTCTCCATAGCATAAGTCCATAGTGCTGACTGAGTCTCTGATCCCTTCTCAATCTGTACTCCATATGCAGAAGCATCACCTCTAGCTGTCACATAAGAAGTACGCGCAGCCATGTCCTCCACTAACTTCTTCATTCCACCTTTACCAAAGTTGGTAGCAAGTGGAGCTCCTATCTCAGTCAACCAAATCTTACCATCTTGCCCCCAATATACCAAATTCTGCCTCCTTGCATCCTGAAAAGAGTCACAATCCCTGCAATGCTGATGCTCCGTACTATCACACCAAATACATCTCCGATCTCTCCTAGGAGCACTAGGAGCACTCCTAGGTGCAGTAAGAGCACTAGAAGAAGTAGCAGGCGCAGTCGAAGCAAACTGCTCCTTCAACTTACCCACCAACTCCGCTTTGACTGACTCCAGTGTCAAATCTGTGATGCCTTTGATTATGTCATCAAGAGAAGTAGGTACCGATGGAGCGGATGGTTTTGGAGCAGAAGGTGTAGGCATCGGTCGTGGAACAGGAGGAATAGGTGGAGTGGCAACAGTAGGCACTGGCATAGGCCAAGAAACTGGCTGAGGAGGAGAAGAAATAACAGGGATAGAAGTAGGCATAGGAGCAGATGATGGTGTAGGTGTCATGGAACCATTCTGTAGGCGAGTCTTCCATATGCTCCTCTTGGTCAAAGTCGAGACTGCATCCTAAGCATCCTGCCAATCAGTTTTAAGACCCATAGGCTTCGTGCGATCTTCAAGAAGCTCACCCAATTCTTCTTGAAGAGTAGGATCTGCAGCTTGCAAGAAAAGCTCAACTTTTTCAACATCCAATGCTCTTTGTTCAATGGCATCAAGCTAACTATACCTCTCTTCGAATTCTCGAATCAACTCCGAAGCAGCGAGACCTTTGTTTGGCATGTAGACCCACTCTCGGAATGACCACCGAGTAGCCATACCAAAGTCCTCAAGGAAGTATTCTTCTTTTAGGGCCTTCTTAAAATCTTGCCAATATGTATTTTGAATAAAAAGATCAGTCACTTTTGTCCTCAACGCAGGTGTGACAAGACGAAGGAAGTACTTACTCATAAGTCTAGCAGGAACTCCAAAAAACCCCATCATGATCTCATATGTCTTCAAATATGCTGAAACATTACGCCCGTCAAATAGCTTCTTCTCATTCTCAACTGCTTCAATAGCCTTAGTCGCGTTGTTTGCATTCTCCTGCTCCGAATAGAGTTGCCTTTGCTGAGACAACTGCTGTTGATGCAATTGTTGTTGCTGCTGCATATACAATTGTGTTTGCTGATTTTGGAGCTGCATATACATGGACATATTCTGCAAAATCTGTTTTAGATCCTCTGTTGAAGTACTTGACGCAGCAGTCATTGATGGAGCTGAAGACAGTTGGAACTGTAGAAGAAGCTGAAATAGAGGCTGAAGTATCTCCCATCCTGAAATTTCTGCGACGCTTTCACGTCGGGTTCACCAAAGATGTCGAAGGGTTTTAAAAGCAAAGTCGCGACCACATAGGACTTTGAATAATTTCAGGATAGAAGGTCAATATTAGAAAAGCTCTGTTGTGACAACATGAACTTTTAATTCAGGCAGTTAATTATTGTCTAAGTTCAAATCCACAATTGTAGAAGATCCTTCTTTTCTCACAACAAGAATGCCCTGGCCTGGTTCACAGGAAAGTTTGCAACTTCACAGATAAGTATTCACTGAACTACCCATTGAAGAAACATATGAAACTTTGATGCAAACATCCAAGAAATCCCTGTCTAAAGGAGCTTTGGCACTGTCATCTGACTAATCTCTATTTACAGAAGATAGAAGATGCTTTGCTTTGCCTGGGCATGCAATGAAATCTCTATCTCTCAGTTTACTGCAAGTCAGATTGTCAAACTCTATAGAGCGTTTACTGTAGTCTTTGATCTCTTCCCATTCTTAGTGATTACTATGTCTTAAGCACCTTCATCAATGCTAAGTTCAAAACTTTGAAGGAAAAAGATGTGATGAGAAAAGATATAGAGCATTCTTCCTTATATGTCTGTTATTTTTCAGTGTCTGAAGAAAGCTTTGCAGTTTGTATTAAGAAGCAGTTTGTATCTAGATCGTATCATTTCCTCAAAGCCTGGCAGACATCAATCTTCTTCTAGTTCCAATTACAACTGTATTCTGTTCAGTTGGCTTATCAGTTTCCAACTAGTCGATCAACTTCAACAGCAAGGCAGAAAAAAAATCTGTTCAATTGGGCCCACTCAATATTTGCACTCCAAATAACGATGGAGGTAAGTTTGTGCCAGCACTGGAGTAGCTGTGTAGTGTCTTTTAACAAGGCGGATTTAGGACATTTCATTTGGTTAAAAGATCAGCACCTCCAAGGAATGTCAGAAATCCACCACTTGAATCCTGTGCTTCTAGAAACTCAAGCTGACGCTCTAGTAATGTCAGTTTCTCATTGAGCTTGGCAAGCTTGCTTCTTGTCGTAGACTCAAATTACAGAATGAACTCAAAGAGACGCCTGACGTGAAGGGAGAGGGCATTAGAGAACTGCTTGTTATCCCAGTCAGCTTGCACCGCAATCCCAATGCGGTTACTGTTGTTGTTGACGGTTGTGCTGCTACTTGTGTTTAGACTGCTGCCCGCTTTCGACATGACGAGGTGGGAGAGACTTTCTCGCTCTCTTTCTCTCTCTCTCTCGACCAGAAGAGAAGAAGAAGAACCGAGCTACTGCTGACGATGATGTCCCTGCTTCTTCAGGAAATTCCTTCTGGTTAAATCAAAAGTCTCTTACACATTCGATTACGCTTCAGAGAGGCAAACAAATGGAGTGCTGCAGCGAAACTGTTTTAAAATTCTGGGAGAGGCTTCCTACACGGTGAAGTTGATGCCAACTCTCTCTTTCTCCCTCTGTGGGTGTTGCTCTGTAATCATAAAGTTCCAGTGTTTCCATAAAGATCCACTTTGTCCATCCAAGGAAGCCACCGTGAGTAGGATAATTCTGTGTAACCTCTGAATTGGCGTCTGAATTCCCCCCTTTTCAAACAGTAAAACGGCTGCTTAATTCGTCGTCACAACAATGAATGAAAAAAAAAATCTCTTCTTTTCTTTCGTCCTGCTCCTCTGTTCTCCCCTTCGTCTATTTTTCCCCTCTCCCAGCTCAGAGTACCATCTATTACTACTCCTCCTTTCGATATTGGATCCCAAGGCTTACCTTTTCCACCATTCCGCAAATCCCTGCCCCCAGAGAGGAAGCTTCCTCCCAAAAACGACCTCTTCCCCGTTTCCCACGGCTCCTCTTTTGCCTTTCATCTCTTTTTTTTTTCCTTCATCCAGTTGCAGAGTACTTTCCTCTTTCTTTTTCGCAGCAGATCTCCTCCTTTTAGCATTCTGATTTCCCAAAAAAAACTCCGTGTCTTCCTTTTTCCAGACCATCTTTTCCCCCCCAAATTCGATTCAAAAACAAAAGCTCTTTCCTTGCAAAGCCTACACGTGTTTTTCCATAATCGAAAACCGTGTGATAAGCCCCCATGAAAACATCTCCAAGAATCCATAGAGGCCTTGAAGAAACATCCAGACCCATAAACCCACTAACACTACACATTTCATTACCCTCTCCAACTTTCAAGATATACTACTTAAGCGTAAGATCAAAATGTTTCCCTCCTATCGTAAAGGTCACTGTGAGCATGGAAGAAACTTGATCACACTCCACAACACTCTCTCCATTCAGATTCGGAAGACATTCGCACATCTTGCTAGGATATGCTTTGATAAGCTCTCTAGATTCATCATGTTCAATTGGTTCTGTGCCCATACTACTGCCATTTCACACATAGAACATCCAATTGTAGATGTTAGAAACATCCTCACGAAGCCCATAATCGACATATCTTGAAATAAGTGTAGCCCTGAGATTGCATTTCGAGTTACCAGTCTACCAAAACTCCTTATTCTTCTCCGTCTTCAGCATAGAATAAAAGAGCAAACATAACAACTAAGTATGTACAAAGTATCAAATCACACAGACGACTTTTGGGTGGTTTTCACACCTCAAATGCGCAGCAATACGACATCGTACAGTCTTGCACCTTCAGTTGCAGCTTGCAGGGTGGCTGGTCTTTGCAGCTCCATAAACTTACGGACTTCTGGTTGTAATCCTCTGAGAAACACTCCCTTCTGAATGCCATCATCTAGATTATGGTTAGTCCATCTCTTCAAGATGGATTCCATTCGTGAGACATAAGCTTCTACTCTTTCTCCAGAGAACTGACTTAGGTTCATAAATTCCTCTTGCATCCGCTTTTCAAAACCTTCACACCTGAATTTAGTGAGGAAGGCCAACTTCAGGTCGTCCCATGTGCCAAAAGTTCCTGCTGCTTGTCTCTCATACCACTGAAACGCCGCGCCCTTCAAAGTGACGGGGAATATTGCCAACCAATGCTCAGGGGTTCTGACATTGTTAGCCACACATGCTACCATAAACTCTGCTACATGAAGATCGGGGTCTTCATTGTACTCTCCCTTAAAAACTGGCAATGGAACTACATTCACTGGCCTGTCATCAATATTTCCAGGACGGATCTGGCTTGAAAGTGGACCTCCAGCAGGGGGAGGAAGGGCTTGATGTGCCATTGGGACTTCTCTAAAGAGTTCCGCAAGGGCATCAAAGGCGGCTTCTGCTGCGAGATCGTTCTCAGCCTTGATTTTTTCTTTCTCTCTTCTCACGTACCTCTGGACTCGTTCTAATGCTTGCCTCTTTATTGCGTCATTCATCAGGGGGTTGGCTCCACTATGTTGTTAGTGCTCCACAAAGGGTTAACAGAAGGCTTCAGTCTCTGGAGGACTCTCTTGCCAACATTTCTTCTACTTCTTTCTTTTCAACGTCCCTGAATTCTGCTTTCATTCCACTGCACAGAGAAAGGTATTCGGTTCTGAAGGTGTCAAAATGCATACGTCTGAGCATTGTGGTGGTGCCATCATCATAGTAATGCCAGGTTCTGATAGTTTCAACAGTGTATGTTGTGAAATCACTCTGTATACCAACTTCTAGTGGGTTGCTAATTGAACAAATAGAAGATTATCAGTACACCAAGCATCCCATGTATCTTGCTGTTGAGCATCCACGAACAAATTCCAACTCTTTTCCTTCTTGTCTTTGTGAACCTCTACAGACCAAGACTCCTGAAGCTTCTTCACAATCTCCCACTTGATGTTGTCTGGAAACTTCTCAATGAATGCCAAATCTTCCATGGATGGTCATTCTCTCTGTTTCTGCTCTTCAGTTTATTCCCAAACAGTTTGCCACCAAGATGCAAGTTTATGCTGCTTCAACAGGAAGAGGAAACTGTCCACCACATAGAGCATGCATCATGATGGTGATGTGTTTCCGCCATTGTGGGATGAACTTCTTGTGGAAAGTGGCTTTGATTATGAGAAATTCCAACTCTTCAGTGGAAGAAGGAACTTTACAAACATCCATTAAATTCTTCTCTTCTTGGCAATGCCATTTCCTTCATTTTCAGCCTCTTCTGGTGCTTGTTGATGGCAATTTCCCCGGCTGCGCACCAAAAACATGGAGCCCCAAGAGGAACACCAAGGAAAGGGGAATTCTCTTTCAAGAAAATATATCTTGTAACATCAACAAGCTTGTTTATTATGTTTCATATGATCACAATGAAGAAAAGAACACCAGGCACAACAAATCTTCATACAGCATCATGTAGATCTCCCACGGATTTGATAGAATCAACCATATTCTTCAATATCTTCACAAAATCCATCAATATAACAAAGAAAGCAAAGGAATACACTATCTTTGAATGGAAATACATCACATAGTATTCATCTTCAATATCTTCATAGTCTTCTCTCTCAATCTCTCATATACAATCACTCTGTTTGAGTAGAATTGGCTATCTCTGACTCTCTCTCTCTCTCTCTCTCTCTCTCTCTCTCTCTCTCTCTCTCTCTCTCTCTATCAATAATACATCATATCCTCACTACAATCTCTCAAAATCACTCTCAATAATCCTTCTTAGGTTGTGGATACCCCTCCCAAGAGGTATGTCTAATATGAAGAGTCACCAGAGCCACTACAGTGTCATTTCATAGCTCACTACTGTCACTTCACTCTAGTCTTCACTTGAGTCTTCAGCAGCTACTTCTTTCACTTCTTTCAGCTCTTTTGCACTTGTATTCACCTCTTTCCAAGGCTAGAAAACTTACCCAAGCTACACTCTCATCCATCAGAACACATACAGAAGCATACAGAACAGTCACAGAACAGTACCAGAACAGCTACAGTACAGAACAGAACAGAGACAGAGGCAGAGGCTCTACAGAAGACCTACAGAAGGTTACAGAAGGTCATCAAAACCACATAACTCATACTCAAACCATTCCAAACTCTCACAAACCACTCAATAATCTTTCACAAGATCTCAATCTTCATTAATCAATACTCCATCCCTCCTTACAGAAGACAATCAGAACAAAACAGAACAAAACAGAAGGTATACAGAACCAATCAGAACCTATCAGAACGTCACAGAACCACATATCTCCACTGATAAACATCATGAACTTCCAAAACACAATCAATATCATCCAAAACACTCTCAAACCACTTCTAAACCAATCAATCATCTCATAAAATCAACCATTCAGCTCTCAAAAACAACAAAAATCAGCCAAAAAACAAGTCATTTCAACACTCAACAAAGACGTTGAGAGGATTCTTTGTAGGCTAGAGGAAGTGAATTTGATTTTGTCGGGGTTGAAGTCTATTTTTGATGCGAGAGAGGTTTTATTTGTTGGACATATGTGTGGTTATTATGCCAGGAGGCCTTCTCCTGTGAAGGTTGATGCCATAAAGAAGATTGTAGAGACTTTTTCTTCTACTTCGGAGGTTCGCAGGTTTCTTGGAGCTTGCGTATTTTATATTATTTGGATTTCTCATTTCTCTCATATTGCAAATGATCTCTACCAACTCTTGAGGAAAGGGCAATGTTTTTCCTAGGACATGAGACACACTAGAGCCATGCAAAAGCTGAAGAGGTTGTTGAGAGTTTGGAAAGCAGATTGTGAGTGTGAAAGACCTATTGTACTCAGTATTGATACTAGTCCTATCGGCATTGGATGGGTTGTTGGCTAGAATGATGCAGATGGGAATAGGTAGGCTATTCGGTTTGATGTGAAAGTCCTAAACAAGTGGCAGCACAAGTATCCACAGAATAAGAGGGAGCTCTTGGGAGTTGTCATGGCTCTCAAGAATGATAAAGAGTACTTCATCAGTGCTACTGTGGTGGTCGAGACGCGTTTCTTTCCTCTTCTAGGTATTATCATGAGTTGTTCTACTCTAGAAATTTCCATGCTTAGGTGGATTGGGTACATAAAATCTATGAATCTTGAGTTCAAGCACATAGTAGGTAAAGACAACCCAGTAGAGCCAATATGCTTTCACAAGCGAGGTATGATGATATGGATTCTTCTTGCATTGATGATGATGATCATGGGGCTGACCTTTGAGCCATGCATGCTTATCATACTTGTCATGTATCTGCTTTGGAGAGCTTTGATGAGCCTTTGTATACAAGAGAGTACTTGCAGATTGGTTGTTATTTGAGTACCACATCTAGACAAGATGGATGGACTGATACGAACTTCAAGAAGATTAGGAGGAAAGCTTATGGTTTCTTCTTGCGGAGTGGACCACTTTGGAAACATCCAAAGAAGTGAGGAGGAGAACTATTGAGAGTTGTATGTGACAAAGCTTCACAAGTGCGAATCATGAGAGAGTTTCATGTAAGTCTTTGGGCAAGATGGCATAGAGCTATTTGGGAGACCTATGAGAAGATTAGAGAGCGCTATTTGTGGAGAGGAATGTACAGAGATATCTCACAGTTTGTTGAGACATTTAAGAGACAGAACCAATCATGCCTATAGAGACTTGCACACTCACTTGGAGTGCTTTACTATGGTAGCATGATGAGATGAATAGAGAGGATCTTTTGGCTCTTCGTATTCATTAGTTGGAGAGGAGATCTGAAGATATTGAGAGAGCCATCTAGAAGCTCAAAGAGGCCAAAATTCATAGCAAAGACCGATTTGATAGCAGACATAGATTGAGACCTAGAGAGATTAAGGAGGGAGATTGGGTGTTAGTCTATGACAGCGGTCTAGACAACCAATACACTGGTATCTGCAAGTTTTCAAGATGATGGTTTGGACCTTATTTGGTGCAGCATGTCCGTGACAATGCTACGTATTCCTTAGCACAGCTTGATGGTACGGCCTTGCAAATTGTGATTGCAGGAAAGAGAATCAAATTGTTCAAGAGGAGAGATGATGCAGCCTATGCAGTTGAGGAGTTGGATGATGAGTTTTATGATGGACTTGAGGTAGGAGATGATGTAGATGAGGATGTGGATATTGCTGATGATTTTGCAGAGGATGAGGAGATCTTGTTGACCATCGAGCTTGGCAGAAATGAGGATGGGTAGCTATGGCCATCCGGAGGATGTGCAGGTTTGGAGGGGGCAGATGTCGTGACGTTGTGTATCCACCAGTGTGAACTTGAGGGCGGAGTTTTTCGCCAGGAATTTGATCTCATTAGTCAGTGTCATTAGGAATTTGTTTTTTGTTGTGTGTACCTTTTTTTTTGTTTATTAGACTATTAGTTTGAAAATTTTATTGCTTGGTTCCATCCTAAATTTTTTGTATTCGCTGAGTAGTACTCAAACACAAATAAACCGCATGTATGTCTGTGTGTGGTAGCTCATATGAGTGCCTATTCTAGTGTTGAAGATATTGTAGCTGAGCTTGGAAGGAGATTCATATCTTGATTAAGTCAACTCGTGATTTTGCTAAGTACCTCAATGCTTCTTTTTGAAAGCAAGATAAAAGGCATTTCTTGGAGGTTTCAAGGATGAAGGTGGGCTACCTTTTGAGATGGAAGAAGATTATGGTTTTACATGAAGCTCATGCAGCATTACTATTTGGAATTAGGTAAATCATTTGAATTAGAGCAATTTCTTCAATAATACCTTTGTCCTTTGGCCAATGCTTTAGAGCCTTATTGGAACATCAAAGGAGTCCGAAGAAAGAACTGCAAAAGCATTTCCAATATTCCATGCTTACAATATATCTCACAACATATATGGAAGATAAAGGGAACATAACATTAGTTGTGAATGTAAATCTACGTGACAAGGATTATTTTGATATGGCTTTTGTACTTAGGCGGGCTTTTTTGTGGCAAAGGTGCACCAAAGGTTGTGGGTAACAAAGAACCAACAATGCACGAGTTGCTTGACTAAGTTGCATGTTCAAGATAGTTCTCATATTAAATTGGATATGGTGACATGACATCATCAAAAAATAATGTAGAAGCTTGACCTGATTAGGAAGTATGCTGGAAAAACAAAGTGGCACGAAGGATTTAAATGGAGAAAATACAAATATTTAGCTGACCACATGCATATTAAAGTGGTTATTGGTGGATAAGGTGGGCAGTTACTAGCTGTTGCCCTACTTGTAGTCACACATACATGGATCTTTGGCAGGATTACGCACCTTAATGGGACAAGTGTGAAGTATGTGATTGAGCAGGATAAGGCTTCTTTCATTTGCTTAACTGGTATTAGTGTCCTTCAAAGTGCAGTCTCAGTAGTCGTTCCTCCCTTTGTCTTCGTCATCATCGTCGTCAATTTTCCTATTGCAGTGCACTTCGGTTTCAAGAAGGTTTCATCCCCTTGAAGAAAAACTGCAAACTTGCACCTTGTTGGATGCCACCCTGAGGTATATGAGCCCTCTGATGACTCTTTTGCAGTTGTTGATGCTTTTCTAGTAACTGATCAAACAAATCTAAGAGAATTGGAACCAAGTTTGTGTTTGGAAGTTAGATGCGGTAGTGGCTATGTTATTACATCTCTTGCATTTATGCTTGATGATACCAAAGGAAAGGTGCCATTTCTGGCTACTAATACAAGGGAAGTTGTAGCAGTGAATACCACAATCACAACCCTTAAAGCCCACCACGTCCATGTTGATGTAGTTGTCACAAATCTCCTTTCGCGACTTGAGAAACAAGTAGCTTGATCTGGGCTACAAGGGCAGTCTAGTGGAGATATCAATGGGTATGTGACGATGAGCAGTACATTTGGGAGTCTCAAGCCTATGGTAATATTTGACAGCAAAAATTGACATTATGAAAGCACAAGATGGCATTTTGGCAACAGTCCATTAACGAAGCAAAGTTGGCAGTGTTTTGAAGTGCAGCAATTCGATGTGTGGGTGACGGCCTCAGGCTCAACACGAGAGTTGGGATACAGTAGCTTGTAGCTTGGATTTTTGAGATTGGCTCTGTGCCACTTAACAATCTTATGGAAGATTCCATGACGACTTTTGTTGATGATATAAAGGTGGCAGCATACTCTGGAAGACTAATGGCACATTTGGGGGGTTTTAAGGTCTCAAAATTTCCCTGTAAGTGATCCTAGAGAGAGAAAATATTTTAGGAAATAAAATTGTTTTTTTATTTTTTAAAAAAATACATTTTGGTAAGTAAATATATCAAAATTTGTTAATAAGTCATTGGCATGATATTCTCGTGGTCACATCAAACCTAGAAATCTAGGCCGCCATAAAGGTGACAAAGATTGTCATAATGAAGATCTTACTCATCCTCATTAAAGTGAAAACTAATATACAATTTGATTTTTTTTTACATTTTATTACTTCCCTCCATTTTCACTCTCTTCTTTCTTTCCCATCCTTACTAGTTTCTTCTTCATTTTCCTTCTTGTTTCTAATTCGCATACTTTTTCAATCTAATCTTCTAATCACATCCTTAGCTATGGATTAGTCATCCAATTATCTCTGTAGCTCTAGTAAAAGGCATCTCTATCATCTTCATATTGAGTTGGATAGTAAGTATGAACCAATAAGGAAGAGAACAAAACCCATTACTATTACAGAGTCTACGAAACATATACTCAGGTTTAAAGGAAAGAATAATCTTGATCTTTGGTTAGATGACATGCTATATCCCAAAGATCCTAGCAAAAATAGCGCTTGGCCTTTATATAATAGCTCTTTATTGTTGAGGTTCATTGGTAATGGTTATAATGGATTTCTAGCCTATACACTTAACTTAGTTGCAGAAAAGGATGTCCTCAAATTAGAGAACCATCTTTTATCAAAACATAACAACGAGTTACTGCATAAGCTAGAAGGCTATCAACAGAGGATTCATTTGTTGGAGAAATGCATCAAATCTTATCAACGAAAGCAAACTATTTTAAGACTTTGAAATCGACAAAAGGCTCTTGGAAATATTGAGAATCTCACACAACGAGGAGGTGGTTGTAGTAAAAGAATCCAAGTAGCAAGGTACCTTTTTTTCCACTTTAAAAATATGAAATATGACTTTGTTTATAATTAATTCTATTGATTTGTGATGTTGATTTTGTTTAGGTCTCTTCTTCAACCGAATGCAAGTGAAAGCAATTCTTTGAAAGCATCTCAGTTTTAGTATCATCTTCTTCCTTCAGTAGTTTCAAAATATATTTTAAGAAGAAGAAATTTAAAAAGGCAAAGAAATAATGCTTGGAGCCATTTATAAATGATCTCTCTTTGGATATTTAGTACAGAAGACACTAGATAATATTGGTATCAGTCAAGATGCTTATATACAAATCTTCTAGTTTTTACAATCAAATATGAAGCAAGGACAAGTACGTAATTGCATACTTCCAAGGCCATCTGTGATTAGAACTATTAACAAGGTAATGGAGATTCTGGGTGAGCCTTTCCATATCAAGGCTAGCTTCAAGGGCAAGAAAAAGGAAGTTGTATTCAATAAATTTAACAATATTTTCCTTGGCTTGCCCACCCTACAATGCTTAATGATTAGATTCTATGACTTCTCACTAGAAGAGGCACAAGGAGAGTGGCTAGATTTGTGGTTAAACTTGATGAAAGTGAGATTCTAAAATGTACAAAACTAGAGAGGGTCTCTATTGCCTTGATGAATATAGCACTTTCATCAAATCATTACAATCACTCAATGTCATTTAGTGTTCAATCGGAACACAACATCTAGTGGCTAGGAGCATTCGAAGTAGATACAGAGGATTTTGATATATTTTGTTGGGTTTTTCATCGAACACCAATACCTGATGTTATTAAGAGACAATAAGTAGGAGAAGAGCTATTTGTTGAAGGATTTGAGAACTATAAGATTGAGTGGCATATAGCTGGTGACTTAAACACACTTAAATCTATGTACAATGTAACAAAGGGAGCCAACTCTAGATCTCCTTGCCTATATTGCATGTTCCTAGCCAGAGAGTTGAACTCAAGCAATTGGAATAGAGCTCCCTCTAGGCACAACAAGGATCCACAGTTTAAGCTAGTCCTAGGTATTCCTTTAGTGAATGCCCATATCTACACACTTCATGTGCTTTGTAGGATAATTGAAAAGGCTACTCATCTTTATATAGGATTTGCATGGAAGCTGAAGCCATTATCAGCTAGAACATATGCTATAATAAAGATTGAAAAAGTCTTATCTACAATTGGTTTGCATGGTGGTAATGTTGTCATTGAACCAAATCTTCAAAAGTCTAAGGATGGCAATTGTGTCCCCAAAAAGCCATCTATTGGTGGAGTGAAGGCTAGAAGGTTCCTAGACTTTCATGGGAAACTTGATAAGATAAACTCTAGGAATGGTGGTTCAACTATTAGATACAATCAATGGAAGTGCCTATACAATGCAGTTAAGGATCATGCTAATAATGGACAAGCTTGGAATAGAAAAGCCAATGTTTGGGAAATGCTAGACAAATTATTCTTTTATTGTGATAAAATAGAGTGGAATGATGATAATCTCAAAGACTTCAAAAATCAATTGAACCTTTTTAAAAAGGCAATGATAGAAGCTTGGGGTAATTAACACTTCATTCACTATATGGTAAGAAGTTTGCATATGTATGTCTCTTTATTGTTTGATTCATATAGGGTTTTCTAATTGAATTTCTTTATTTGTTAACTATGCAACATATTTTATACAACCATGCTCCATCTTTTATCAAGAAATATGGATCTCTATCTATTTAATCAACCCAAGGTATGGAAAAATCACATTATCAAGCAAGAACAAAATACTTTAAACACACAAGACATAGAGATGGGAGACACAAAGCAAACAGTTTATTAGATGTCTTTCAATGGTTCTATAGACAAATTTGGCACAAATTCAAGCTCAAAGACACAATCGCATCATGTAATACATCATCTTTGGCAAGGACTATATCCACTATTAACCAAAGAAGAAAAGAGGGATATTTAAACTCTTATGCAAAGTAAAGATATTCTGAATGGTTACAAACTAGAAAAAGAGATGGAAAAAGATGGGTTTCAAGAAACCCTTAACATCTTTTAGTCTAACTCTGTTGTAGAAGAGTCTTTAGTTTCGGGGAATTCACTAGGTCCTCTAAGGGAATCTTTTGTTTCATCCCACTCGATGAGACCTCCACATTTCAGGAACTCTTATTTCCTATAGTCTGAAAGGAGCTTCAATTTCTTGGCATCTCCTACATGGGAGAGCAAATAAGAGGCAAGAACTCCAAAGTACCCTGCCCTAGATCCATTGTATCTAGGCATGAAGCCAAAAACTCTTATAGCTTCTTCCTTCTCCACCAAAATGGAGATAGCTTTCAAAGCCATTATTGGTAAGCTTGGAGAGCATAACATCCTACTATGATAATTTGCAATTGTTTGATTATTTAAGCTTCCAATATAATGACCAAGGCCTTGGCTTTTGCCAAGCTTCAATGGCCTTGAGCCCTTGGCTCTTCCAAGAAAGTTGTCTACATCTTCAATTTCTAACTGCATAATAAACCACAATAGTATAAGATGTCAGTAGATAAATATCCAAAAATATTTGTCTATAATGCATAACATACTCTAATATAAATCACAATGGATATCTTAGAATTATCTTTCATACCTTAGGGTTTTCATCTTCTTCAATAAGACTATCATTATATAGATTTATTGAACTTTTTTGGTTTCTCCTCTAATGGAGACTTCAATTTCTCATCATACCCCATGTTCTCAATACCAAGTCTCTGTTGAATTTGTAAGTACTCTTCCTCTTAGGTATCCCCTCCTTTTCATATTCCACGATATGATTAATACAAGAATGCAAGGCTACAGAACTTTCTTGAAAATTATCTCCCTCAACATCAAGAGTTTTCTAGCAATTCCTCTTCATAACCTATAAAATTCTTATCATTTTGACCCCATGCAACAAGGATTTCCAAGCAGTGATCTTCTCTTAGATCAAAAAGGTATTAAATATCATTTAGCAATACATATCTCTTTTTGTTGATGAGATAACTAGGAAATGTTGGTACACATTAAAGAGGACCTATTTCAATATCTACACTCAAATCTATCTCCTTTTCCTCCACTTTTGTAATGCTCTCACTTTTAAATGAAGCAACATCAAATCCCTACATTAATTGGTTCTCAACATCCTCCTAAAACATTTCACCCTTCTCTTCAACTTCTTTGTCTTTACATACAATATACTCCATCTTCTTCTCTTGTATTGTATCTGAAGAACAACTATCCATATATTGAAGATACACAAGAAATCCACCATCCTTCTGTGCAAGAAGACATTGTTGTTGATTCTGATGAAAAGGTCAATGTGCTTTCCACTTCTTGAATTCTTCATCAATAAGGCTAAACCTTGTTTGCAAAGTTGTTCTAGCAGCATTGGAAGCTTCTGTTACATTGCTATAATGGACAAATCCCTCAATCTCTAGGCCTTCCACATGTCTATCATAAAACTCCCTAAAATCCTTCAGTTTATCTTCAAGATTCTTCAATAGCTCTTGCAAATCAAAGGGAACATTGAGCATATCTCTTATGTAAATAAATCTAGATGAGTTTCTAGTTGCATGAAGAAAATCAAACAGCTTTTCATCATAGGTATCCTCCAGATCCTCCTCCTCCATTCCCTCTAGAGACAACTTCCCTTTAGTCATCCTGATTACTCACAAAAGAAAAACCAGAAAACAAAAAAAAGGGGGGTATAATATAAATCCTCATTTGCTCATATCCAGTAGACTAAAGAAAAATTGCTTTAAAAAATTTAAGAAATACAACATGAATGAAATTAATTAAAACTTTATGCAATAGAGAAAGCATGAGATTCCAAGTCTCATCGATCAAACTTTGTTTAACATTTACAACTCATGAAATGCGAAATCAATGATTAAGACCACCTCACAATTCACAAAATCGTGTTTCACTTGTCACTTATAAAAGAACTTGATGAATTCGTATTTTATACATTTGGAAAATTCGAGCAAAACAATCCATCAAGAACATCAAAACAACATCATTTAACATGTGTACTAGAAAAATGTTGATAGAAAAATAAAGTAAAGCCATTACATAATTTCTAAGTCCCTGATATATCTTTCTCCTCTTAAACCAACTAACATCTTCGATGCCTCAAAATTTAGGATTGCACAGAAAAATACTAAGAAAAGTGTAATACTTGATATTTGCAAGCCTTGCTCGTGAGAATAAATGGTTTCTTGTAAGAATATGCTTGGTTTGGCTTGTTATTGTTAGAAGATAAATAGCTGGTCGAAGACAAGACAAGATATATGAAAGAAATAGTAACCAAAACCCGAACCTGAGTGCTCATATATATATGCCAACAGTCACCGCATGTTTGATCAAAAAGTACACTACATTAGTTCGGAGGAGGTGTGCTTAAAATTTAAAAAAATGAAAAAAACTTAAAAATTGGAGCCATAAAAGCGCTATCATGCCAAAAAAGTAAGTGACATGTGGCACAACTTCTTAGCAAAAATGGTCTACAGTCACACATGTGAAATTAACCACGTATTATAGTAGCCACACATGTAAACCAACATCCTTATAAACCCGATTTCTGAACCGAAAAAGAGTTTTTGTTAAGACAAAGCTCTCTCTATGCTCAACCAAACCAACACAACGCTAATTTGATCATAGTGCAAAATTCTTCTTCAGTGCAAGGCTACTAAAGAAGGCTTCATTGCCCAACATATGCACTGAACCCTCGAGAATGTAAGTTTTTTGCTCAAATATGAGTAAGCTCTGAATCCATTGATAATTTCTATCAAATCATCACCAAAAATACCAAACATATGAAAGGCGAAGGGTGCTATGTTTCTCTTGTCCATGTGAGGCCTCCTTGCATTTCATATGACTAAGGCCTGCAGCACTGTTTCTGTTGTGACGTGGGTGTAAGCTTTTTCTTGTCCATTTAAGCCATCCTCACATTTCATATATCATGCACATGCACATGTAGGTTATAGAACTTTCAATATCCTCTATGACCTTTCAATATCTTCCAAATGCACGTATTTGTTGGAACAACATATATTACAAAGTTGAAATGTTTAGGGTAAATAATGTTGCCCATAAAGTAGTCTAAAAGTTGAGTCGAACTATAAAACTTCAAATATAAATTCCTTGAAATATAAATTTTGCTACCTGATAGTGAGATGGAAAATGTTGCTAGAAGGTACTAGGTGAAGCTATTAAGTAATTGGATACCACATATTGTTCTTTGAATGATATAGCAAGAATATGCACGTATGAATGCGATGGGTGTTAGGTTTATCTTGTTCATGAAAGACCTCTTCGCATTCCATACGACTAAGGCCTGCCATTATTCTGTTGTGACGTATGAAATGTGATTGGTGTTATGTTCACTTCTCCGAGTGAGCCCTCCTTGCATTTCATACGAGTTGAGCATGCATTGTTTCCCTTGTGTCGTATGAAATGTGATATGGTGTTAAGTTTCTTGATCTAAAATTCCTCTTTGCATTTTATACATCTTGTGCATTATTTTATTGAAATTGGATTTAGACTATGTGATTAGTGTTTTCTTTCTATCTAATGATTGTAGATAAATTAATATTTTCTAGGAGATCTTTCCTAATTTGTTTGTATTATTTGTTTCTTTGGATGTTTCAGATGGCTAAAACTAAGGCCACTACAAGGAAGTAGAAAGTTGATTCTAGAGGTCTTGCTTCAAAGATCGATTAGTCCTCCAAGCATTCCAAACTTACAAGGAAATTAAAGCCAGGAAGAAGGTTCTCACAGCATGTGAGGTGCCTTAAGGAGATTAGAAGTGCAATAAAGGCTCTAAATAATGCAATTCCAAAGCTGTCTTTTCAGAGGCTTGTCAGAGAAATCTATGACAAGCATAGTCTACATAGTTTTAGATGGACTGGGGTAGGTCTCAACTATATTCAGGAGGTTACATAGATTTTTTGATTGAGTTTTTCCAAGATTCTTATATATGTGCTGCTCATGCACATAGGCTTATGCTTATGGATAAAGACATGATAATTCTCAGGAGATTGAGATACAGGTTTTCAAAGGTCCTTGAGCCAGTACTTCTTTCTAATGTGAAGGCTTTCAATATTTTAAATGTGCCTCCATATAGAAAGAAGAAAAATGATCATGGTCTCAAGGTTGAAGCTGTTACACATGTAAAGGACACAAAACAACAGGAGAAAGAGGAAAATGCCATAATAGAGCAGGGAGATGAATGGAGGGAGTATAAAAGAAAAAAGGAAGAAGAAAATGAAGCAAAACAACTCCCATTTTTTGAAGAGGAGTTATCTACCCTTCTTGAAAGGGTTGACCCTAAGGGCTTCAATGTTTCTTGCTTTTTACCAAGCGATATTAACAAAAGATTTGATATGGTAAGAGAAGTAAATGACTTGATTCTTCTTGCTGGGATGAGGTATAGTTTACCAAAATTTGTTTTTACTCACCATATTTTTCTAGCAATAGACTTTCATGTTGATGCTTACTATCTCCATTCCTTTGCTAGGTGTGTAATGCATGAGCTCCCCTTCGATATACAACAAAAGATTGAGGTTCTTGATCCATCTATCTCATATTGTATGAGGAGTGAGCTTGATGCAAGTGCTTTTGACCATTAGTTCAATTCAATTGACTTTGAATCTTTGGAGCTTCTTCTAATTCCATACAATCAAAAGTAAGTAATTTGATATTTTGTTAGATTTTATGAGGTCTTGTTTTGCTAGATTATTGAAATATTTGTGTTTTCAATTATCATTTGAGCCTGATTGGAATAGATTGTGTGGAGAGGCAATGTTTTCTCATCAATTCTATAAAAGGAAGCCATGGAAATGCCAAGTTGTAAGTTATATAATCTAGGGTCTCCTTGATATTTTGATCTTTTTGTTGCAGGTATTCTAAATATTTTGATCTTTCTTTTGTAGTAACTCTAAATTTTATTTTCTTTTTGGTACAGAGTTGGAAAAAGATTGATTGAAGTGCTAGAGAAAAGCTCTCCCATGTCTTCTGACTTACTTGCAACAATGCAATATAGACAAGTTACAATAAGGTCTTGATTAATATGGTTGGAACATACAAAGAAAATTTATTCTAAAAACAACCATAAACAGATTTCTTAGTTTTACTTTATAGTGTTGATTATAGTGTCCTCATCAAGATGATAGTTACTCTTGTGGGGGCTGGAGAGTAATTGTAAATGCCAGAAGATTGGTTCAGTTTATTTATCTCAATGATGATAAACTTATAAAAGTAATGTGAAACATACTAAACTTTAAGATAGAGTTTTATTGCAAAATAGTCCATTGTAAAAAATAACAATGAACTAAAATTATTTTCTTACAAATATATGACATTTTACAAGGAATTGCTATACAAGTGAGCATGTTTGGTATATAAGAGCAAAGCTCATGAAGTATACAATGGCCAATTGTATAAAACCGACAAGAATGGACAATAGTGGGAGCTTGGACATTGAAGGAGAGGAGGTGCATGTAACCACAGTAGGTGAAGCTATGCCTTCAACACCCAAGGCAACCAAAGCATCAAAGATAAGCAAAAGAACTCCTAGAAAGGATGTCCCTTCTCCTAAGAAAAGTTCTCACAAAATGTAGCTTTGCCTTAGATTGTAAGCCCTTGTGTATAAGTCATGGAGATGGCTGACAAAAATTTGTACATGTATTTTATATTGATAGTAAGGAAATCTTTTCTTCAATATCCTTGCATGGTATATTCTTCTCTCTCCTCATTGATATTTGTAAAAAAAATATGTTACAAATGTTTATTAATCAAGAAGTGAAATCAAATATACACCTAAGTGGATATAATATGAAATAAAAACTTACTCGTTTGTTATTAAGTTGAAATACAAATGAGTATGGTAGTTCAATATCTTCATTCTATAAATCCATCCTCACTTGATGTAGCGTACATGATGATCTAATCTTTAGGATTGCAATAATGTCCTCATTGTACTAAACATCAAGATCCACTATAGGATCTTTGCTAAATTTATTAAGATTTTGGTCTAAAGCGACCAGACTACCACCAACATAATGTCATCTACTATAATAAAAGCTAAGGATGAAATTTTGAGTAGCAATCATATATTTACAAGCTATAGAGTCTTGATTTATCTTACATATAATTTTCCCTTCTATCCTAGTGTCCCATCCCTCATCAACAAATTATATAACATGATCATATATTAGTCTCTTCACTAAAAGCATAGCCTTTGATTTTCTTATCTCAACATTAGAAAAGAAGTCAACAAATATATTAATAGGCATGAACAAAGTAACTTTGCTTAGCCTACTTGAGATACTAGGTTTTAATACTCTCTGTATCTCAAAAAATATTTTACATCTATAGCCCTCACTAGTAGTTGGACTTGGCAAAGGCCACTCAAAGCTTCAAAAATCTGGCAAAGGAAGGGGGGATATTGATCCCCATTGGCTACATTGCATGGGAACAATATAAGAATGGTCATAGAAGAATATTCCATTCTCTGCAAGCTTTGTCTTCTTTCTACCTTTGTACATCTCTTCTCCAATCAAGCCATGCATCACATCAATCACATCAACAATAGACTCGACCAGTTGCCATTCCTCAAGATTAGAGGGATAGACATCTAAAAGACAAATGAACAAATGTTATAATGGAAAATCTTAAACCAAGTTCAAGAAAAGAAAGACTTTAAGAATCAAATCCTTATAATTTGGTTTATGCATTGGAAGATTTGAACTTCTAGGTTCCAAATATAGCTCTCTATGCATAAAGACATGTTGCACCAAAACCTTTTATATGCTATTTTTATTTACTCCAAGCTTGAAATCTCAGATTCTATCCTTCCAAGCTGAGATGAACGAGCTCGGATATCTTCACCTTTTCCCACATTTTGCATGTTGCATGGTGATCCAACTGCCTTTGATGATGATTGTAGGAATCCATCTTCTATCTTTTTGGAATGAGTTAAACACTGATACGGATGTGATTTGGGAGCTTGGACGCCTTGTTGAAAGTCGAATTTATGTATCCATAGCACACACACACACAGAGAGAGAGAGAGAGAGAGAGAGAGAGAGAGAGGACTAGGCTACCACAAAGGAGGGAAAAACACGAGAGGGACAAAAGAAAGGAGGGAAAAAAATATGTGCCAAGCTTTTTACTAATTTGAATTTAGACTAAACCTATCATTATCATTACTTCAGACATATCATTAAATAAAAGTGGCTGGGACTGTATATCATTAATGCAAAGAATGTCATAATCACAATATAAGAGGTTAAAAATAGATATTGATAATACAAATTCGTAATATTATTATATATATATCTTTTTGTAAATTAACTTTTTGTCTTTTTTCAAATAAAAGTTTCATTACGAAGGCTTTGCTCCTATTGGTCTAGAGCACTCTCTTTTTATCTCCTAAAAGGCATTTTCGAGACCTCAAAACTCCCCTAATGACATTTTTAAAGTACAAAGATTCGATTTTTTATGACGTAGGCAAAGGGCGATGTTGATGAAGACAAGCAGGCAATGGCAAAAGATTCGGTGGTTCCTATACTATTACCCATGACACTAGAGAGCCTCTAGGTAGGGGAACAAAGATTACTTTTGAAACAAAAGTAGATCTAGTCAAGAATCTTGGTACTATTGACGATCCAGTACTAAGGAATTCATGGAAGCCCTGGCTGCCGGAAGCATGATTGATCAATTTGGTGTTGGCTATGTATCTTGTGGCAGAGAAGGTGGTGTTTCCAAAAGCTAAAAGGCTAAATAAAAGCCTTATAGCTTGAAAGCTTTTCAAAGTTGTATAGCTTTATGAAAAGTATGATATACATAAGCTTTTAAAAAGCACATAACATGTAGAGAAAAATATATATATAAGGATGAGTGAGAGAAGTTGCAAGCCCCCTATTCCATGTGAGGCTTCTTGAACCATAAGAGGCTTCTTGAATTTTAAGAGGCTTCTTAAATCATAAGAGGCTTCTTGAATCTTAATATGAGTTTCATATCTTACTCTCCTTCTTGTTAAATTCATTGTATTTGTGAAGAGAGTGGAGGGCTTCTTGAATCTTAATATGAGTTCCATATCTTACTCTCCTTCTTGTTAAATTCATTGTATTTGTGAAGAGAGTGGAGGGTTTCTTGCATAGTGTTCTTACAACAAGCGATCTTCGTGAAGGAGGGCTTCCATCTCTCAAAGCGTCCCTGCGACAAGTGACTTTTTGCAAACTCCCACATGTATCCCATGCAACAACGTGCTTACTTCCCCTCCCTACCACCTCCACAACCTGCCTACCCACTTCTCCCTCCCCCCTACCCCCCCAACCTAACATGTCCGCCCTTCTCCCTCCCCCCACCCTCCCAACATAACCTACCCGCCCACCCTTCTCCTCCCTTCCCCCTACCCCCCAACCTAACCCACCCGCCCACCCTCCCCTCCCCTCCCATAAGCCCCCTACCCTCCCCATTCCCCCCCCCCCTCATAAGCTCGTTGGTGGGCCACCCCCCGTAGTCCCCCTTTCCACCCACCCCCATGCAAGCACTCCCCTTCCCTTACTACATGCCCCCATTCCCCTCCCCCCAATTTATTCACCAACACAACATGTCGAACCCGACTTTGCCCCTATCATGCAGGTTCGTGCATATGTTCATGCGTGGGAATTTTCTTGGCACATGGTTGTGATGTTTAAGCTACCATTCACACATGAGAATGCATGTGGGATCTTAGCCATGCCATTGTTATTGCTATTTGCATGCAGCATAGCAGATTTTGGTACACGCCTTTCTTGCAATTTTAAATTGCTAAAAAATACAAAACACTAAAAAATCCAAACAATCCATAAAAATTCAAATAAAATCTAAAAAAACCTTTAAAATAGCAAAAAAATCCAAAATTTCATTACAATCTTTGTTCACAAACATAAGCCAAAAATTTTAAATTAAAAAATGAAAAAGTAAAAAACCTTTAGAAACTTGAAATTCCTATTTAAAATATCCAAAAATCATAAAATAATTGAAATTTTACTAATATTTAATAAAATAAAATTAAAAATATTTTAAATAAATCTTTGAAAAGCAAAAATATCAAAAAACTTATACATGGTATTTTTTGTATTTCTCTATCATGTTGTACATTTTCAGGTTGGTGGGATTCTCTTTTAGATTGTTTCATGGCTATGATTTTCTCTTCATTAATCAATTTTCATGTGCTCATTCAGATTAGAATGCATTCACACAACTTACAAGTATCAAAATTTTGTTTTCTTTCTAGTACACCACAAATCACATTTTCTTGTTAAGAGGAACCAACTAATCACCTTTTTCACATGCATCCACACTCCACACATCAATTTAAATTAAATTAACTCATCATTCACATTGCACGCACTTCATACACTAAATACGCACATTTTTAATTTGTAATAAAATGAACCAACCATTACTCTTGCACGTGCTAGCAAAAAAGTGCTCCACACACAAGTAACAAATGAATACGCATTTAGAGACCTTCAAAGTTGGGATCGAAGTTTGAGTTTATTTAATGCACCATAAACAAGTAATAATTTTTCTTAATGGATAAAATGAATCGTAGTTTTCTTTTAAAGGTTGATTACCTAATTAAAAATCACACATTACTATTAATTGGTAAGATTTACCTACCATAAATCTAAATCCATCTTCACTACATATCTCTCATCTAACCAAGGAACGTGATGTGGGAATGAAGGTGACGTAGTCTATTACTCAATCCATGTTAATAGGTTTCAATTTGGTCTTGTTTCAGTTGTGTCAATGTGGTGTAGTTTGTGGGTTTTCTTCTATTGTTGATTATCACACTGATGTAGTCTAGGGGGCTACGGTGTGTATATTTCTTTTTATTTCGTTGCTTGATATGGGGATCAAGGTGCCTATTTATTTGCATTTCACGAAGCTATCAGTCGCATGTGTGGATAGGTCATGCCAAATTTTTTCTAGGATGTGGTTTGGTTGAGGTGGTCTTTTGTGTTGCATACAAATTGATACTCTATCAATGTCCTCTTTTTTTTTTGCTACTTTGCAAGCCTTCTTTGTGTTTGTTTGTTTGGTGTGTGTTTTGTTTTTATTTGAATGCCACCTCGAACTCCTCCCCTAGTTGAATATGTTATGTTCCATTGGTTAGTCAGGATTATTCTCAATTGTCAAAATCAGACCTTATTACCAAGGCTAGCATCTCTCATTTTGTGGCTCTCTCATTGCCGCTCATTCTTGATGATCCCACTTTATATTATGAATTATTAACCTCTTACAATAAGCACTCTAGCTCTATTCGAGATACCACTATTTTGATGACACCTTGAGGATTTCTTTGTCTCTTCCCTATCATGTGGAACCCTTTCCAATAGCTTGCCAGCTCTTTTGACATCATGAAGCTCTTATAGTGACATATCAAGGACTTATTAGATGCTAAATGGGTCATCACTATATCTAGAGTTTGTGTTTCCATGATCTCTGATCCTTTTTGGAAATAGTTATATCACTTTCTTCAAGACAAGTTTATGTCATCCCAAAACTCCATGTAATTAAATATCTAAGAAATTGTTCACTACTTCTAGAATGGTACTCAAGGGCATAACCATCGATTACAGTTCCTATCTTCTTGCAAAAATGGATCAACACTTTATCAAGGCAACTAGAGGTAATGTGACTAATGTCACACATGGTTCTTACTTGTATGTTTTCTTGGCATACTCTACCCTTGCAAAGGAAATTCCACCACTTTTTGAAAATCCTCCAATATTTCCCCCTCTCCTTCTATTAAAATTTTTGAAACTACCCCTAAAGATCATGACTCCCCTCCTCCTTTGGTTATTCATAGGAAATGCTTAAAGTGTGTAGAAAAAACAATTCCTACTTCAATTCCTCCAGTCAATTCCTACTACATCAAGCAATATCCTTCTTACATGCCTAACATCTCCAAATTTATTTAGGGCACACAAAGATGGTAGTTTGGACATACCGATTTCTTCTTTGCTTCACCTGGTGAAGTAGAGATGGCATTCCTTTCCTGTGTAAGGACATTTAGAGTTCCATAGAAATATCAATTATAGCTTATGTTCAACAGTTATACTCTTCTTTCTATGGAGAGATGCAACACTCTAAGGAGAAGTTACATAGGGCTACTGAGCTTTGGTCAGGCAAGGAAACTCTTTTTTATCTTTTCAAACAAATGGAGTCCCAGACTAAATTGATAGCAACCCAAAAGGTGGAAATATCCTCTTTGCAAGTCTAGGTGGTTGAAACAAAGGCTCAAGTAGCTACTGTTAATGAGGATAAGGATCATATTTTTTTGGAAACCAAGGAGCTTAAAGCTTTAATTTCTACCCAAATAGTGGAGTTACAATCAGCAAATTGTATAGCTAAGCATCAGCATAACCAGATTGAGGAGTAGAAAGAACAATTGGCTTAGTTATGCTCCATTCCTCTAAGTCCTAATGTACCATCAGTAGTACTATCTTTATCGACTATACATAATGCAACATTGTGTCCTTTGTTCCAAGCTAAGGTGGAAAGACTTCAATCTAGAATGCATCTTTGATGGTCTTGTTTTGAGTATTTTATGGATATATCTTGCCAAATCATTCTTTCTTTGTGCATTATTAACAACAAAAGCTGGCCTTTTACATGAAGTTGACCAGTATGGATTTGCATCCTCCAGAGGATGGATGGAGTGGTGCTTGGTCCTCAGATCTCCTAACAAAAGTTGCCCAATGGTTTTTGTGGATTGAATTATACCATACACCATGCTGATGTATTATATTTATCTTAGAGGTTTGCCATCTTTCCAAAAGATGAGCTGTCATGCCAAGGCCTCTTGATAAGCAGCACAATCCTTCCTTTCATGCTGCAAACTATTATGGCAATAATTATTCATGAGCATAATAAAGTATTTTGCATCACCCAATTGACTGACATGGCATGGGACCACATACATCAGAAGTCACAAGAGCTAGAGGCTTATCCATGCACATAATGTTAGGCTTCTTATGAGGACTATAGGTTTTCTTGCCATAAAGATAATGGTCTCACAAGAATCAAAACATTTGTAATCAAGAGCCAAAAGATACTGCAAATGAGTAAGTATTTTCTTTCTATTTAAAGACATGTATCTGATGTAATAGTGCCATAAAGAGACATATAGAATGTCAGCCACATCTAAAACATAGTTAAGGGATCCAGACACAAATAAAGGATAGAGGTTGCCAACCTTGGCACCTCAAGAAAAAACAAGATTCCCATGGGTAATCTTCCATGTGAAATCACCAACAGATATATAATAGCCTACATCATCCAACTGCCTAACAAATTGAAGTATTTTGGTCAAAGCTGATACTACATGAAGTACATTATGCAGAGTAAAAGAGCTATTTGAAGGAAACTATAGTTGTACATCCCTAATGCCAATTATATCCATAGTCTTGATCTTTCTTAAATTATATCTTGGAGTTTTGTCCTTACAGAATCTACCTAAGAATGATGTTTTTGAGGCGTTATATGTATTAAAAGCTGCCATACCATAACTAGCAAACCAATCCATGGCCTTTCCTTGCAACGTAGTAGCAAACTGCTGCTTCTTGACTTGATCCCCATACATCTCGTTGAATCCACTGGCTATCCACCTTGTCTCAAATTGTGCCACATGGTAGTCAAGGTCTTCCTTCTTTTTGCCTAAAAATTTAGATGCTCAAATCTTTGGATTAACAAGTTGATTTGGGTTCATTATATTTTGGTTCTTGGGCTTACTTTGAGGTGGTAAAGGATTAAAGTTTAGAGTTCTCTGAGATGGAATTTTGGCACTTCACAAAATAAATGTCCTCCCAATAATTATATGTTGTAACCTCTCAAGTGCCTATCTAGGATGAGTATCTTTATGTTCAAGTGGTAGTATTGCTCCCTCATCATCTGACAAATTTGGAGATTTTAATGAGGTGGCAGGGGAATGAAATGATGTTGAGGTACCTGTAGAGATACCCCTCCCAAGAATTTTGCCATGCATCAATAAATTGCTCTTCATCCAGCCTGCCTAGGCCTTTTGCTTCGCTCCTATCATTCAGACATGGTTCTATCATTTCTTGAATTCTTCGGACCTTCTCCTAGGGTAAGGATAGGATTTGAAAAATAAGAGTAATTTTTTGACATAAATGCTACCCATAGAAGGCACTTGATATGCCCTCAATGCCATCAACATTCCTATCACCTGATCTTGTAGCCTGATTCTATGAAATTTGGTTCCAAGCCTATGCCTAAATCAGGAAAATTATTTCCATGAAACTGGTAGGGATTGCCAAAGTGTTACAGCTTCTCAAGGCTATAACAAAAATATAAGAACATACCAATTTTCTAACACACACAAATTCATTATAGCCATAACTTCTGCACAGTTTCCAACGGCCATAATCAAAAACATTCATAGACCCATAATTCATGATCAGCCACATCAAAACACATGCAAAAGTAAATAGAGGCTTACATACCAGATATAGAAGCTCTACATAATTAACACTACTTACACAAGGTCTACAAAAGGCACAAAAACCATACAGCTCAAACCAAAACCACTTTGAACCATCAAAAATCTTCTAATATACTCTCAATTATTCCTCATAAAACTCATTCAAAATCTCAATCTTACAAAAAAAAAAAAAAAAAGCAAAACAAGCCCTATCAAAACCAAACAGACACACTACAGAACCTATTAGAACATCATATTTCAGATAATTGTTTCTTTTAAGATCATATGAATGAAACTGAAAATTAAGAATGTCAACACCACGCCTGGTTGGATTGCAAGCTCGAAAAACCTTGAAGAAGCATAACTACTTGAAGATGCCTTGAACTGAAGAATCTCTGAAGACTGCAATGCTAGTGATAGTAGTGAGTTTCCAAGGGACACTATAGTGGCTCCAGTGACTCTTCATATCAAGCATACCTCTTAGGAGAGGTATCCATGACCAAGAGAGGATTATTAAAAGAAATTCTTGATTATTCCAATGTAGTATTGAGAGAGTGTGTGTGTACGCATAAGAGATAGTAGCCAATTTTTATGAGAAACATTATATCTACATGAGAGAAAGACTATTGTTAGGACTTGAATTCCACCATATTTTTAATGCTATTTCATACCTTACTCTTTGTGTCCATGTGCTATGAGAGATCAGCCTATGTGAAACCAACTTTATATGTCAGATACCTTTACCTATAATGCAAGTGTCTGTCCTGATAGACTGGGGGTTGTTGGTTCCAATTGGTAGGATTCCACTGTTGTTGTGGAGTTGCCAATGGGGGAACTATTTGAGGCCATTGTTGTTGTGGAGTTTCCGATGGGGGAACTGTTTGAGCCATTATTGTTGTTTGATGCCATTGAGGTACTCTCATCTATGGCCACCACTCTGGATTTGGTGCACTATACTATGGCACTATTTACATCTGGGGGTAGGGATAGGGAACTGTCCCTAAGACACCATTTGGTGGGTATACCATTCATGGCATGGGAGGAGGTAGGACTCCTCTTCCTGTAGTCATTGATAGACTTGCTTCAACTTCATCATATAGTCTTGCACCTTCCACTACTACAGCTAGCAGATTGACTAGTCTTCTCAATTCCAAAAACTTGCAAATTTTTGGTTCTAGGCCTCTAAGGAAAACTCACTTCTCAATGCCTTCACCCAAACGATGGTTAGTTCATCTTTTCATTATGGATTCCATTCTAGAGACATATGCTTCCACCCATTCACTAGAGGGCTGACTTAGGTTCATGAACTTCTCTTGCATCCACTCTTCAAAACCTTTACACCTGAATTTAGTAAGGAAGGCCAAATTCAGATCATCCCATGTGCCAAAAGTTCATGTTGCTTGTCTCTCGTACCATTAAAACACCACACCTTCGAAAGTGGCGAGAAATATTTCCAACCAATGCTCAGGGGTTCTGGCATTGTTAGCCACACACCTACCATAAACTCTGCTACATGAAGATCAGGGTCTTCATTGTACTCTCCCTTAAAGATGAGAAACACACTACATTAATTGGTCTATCATTAATATTTCCAGGGCGGATCTCACTAGGAAGGGGACCTTCAATCACCATGGGGACTTCTGTAAAGACACCACTAAGAAGACTTCTTTTGCCAAAAAACATAGTGGATAACCCATAGGTTGTTGCAAGAATGTGAGCACAATCTTAATGATTTGCAAATTGTTTTCCACACCTAGCTGATTGACTGCATTAAAAATTGCTGATACAGCTGGATCTCCACAATGCTCTCTTTCTCTTTCTACTTCTTGAACAATTTCTCTAGTTTTGAGATTCGGCTACCCTTGCATTGTCATCACTTCCCGCTTTTGATTCATGCAATGTGACCTAGTAGACATATGCTTCCGAAATATACTCTGTGCTCAATCATACATGATTGGAGAAGAAATGCAAAATTGGATCCATGCAATGCAATCAAACAAGTGAGAGCAGCAATGTCTATCGGACATCCTATCAGTGCCACATGCTATATGAATTCTCGCCTCTAAACATTTTGTCACATACTTCACCTTCCAAAGGTTGTGTATTGATGCCCTATCAAATAGCATTTCTCTTACTCTTCAAAGTATTTTTTATAAACTCCACTACAATGAACAAGTGCTTCCACAAAAGATTTGACCTATGCATAGCATAATGTCTAAGAGTTGAATAAGAGTGCTAAGTGAAAAGCTTAAGTATAAAATGAGAGGTACAGTTTTCGAGGATACTATTTCAACATCATATGAACTACATCGAATGCATCAAGTAGATTATAAATCCACTTGGAAAGAGTCGTTCTACGAATTTCAACTAGATGTTAAAGGATGCAAATATGGAGGTGAAATAATTAATGGGTGATAATGAATATCATGCAAAGCAATATGGATTGCTAAGGAAGTGGCTAGAAGCCTATGGAATTTGTTTGTTGGGGAGGAGCACAAGGGTGCCATTGCAAAGGCTGAAGACATCAGGGCACTAGTGGATGTGATTTTTAAGTGACCAAGTAGTGGTGAATAAGTTTTGGAATGAGCAGCTGGGATACTTGCCAATTTAGCAACATACGACAAATGTAGCATGGATGTAGCAATGGCTGGTGGGAGCATTTCACTTAATGGAGGGGTTGGGTTTGAGCTACGAGCTGCTTCTTCTTTGAAAAGAAAAAGCGGTGCATAAATTAATATGGTAAAGAAGGAGACTAAGGGTGTAGATGGGTGACCTACTTGTTGAAACATGAGATTGGAGATAGAAGGATGGCATAATCAGAACAAAAAAGCTTCAAAAAGATTTATACTTAAGGCTATAAGGCTTTTTGAGTTTCTAACAATTAAAGTCTTTAAGCTTTATTACAAGTATTAAAATTAGAAAAGCCTCTAAAGCTTTTCAAAAAGCATACACAATGTATTGAGCAAAAATCTGTATAAATGGCTATTGTGAAGGCTTAAGGCCCTACCCTTCCCTTGCTATTCAAAATTGTTCTCTTGTGAATGAAGAAAGAGGAGGGTCCATACAAGTGTATGGTCATTCTTGTGTGTTGATCAACCTTGAGAAAATTGGGATAATAAAGGCAAAGTGTAACCATTGTCAAGAAGGTATGAGAATGTGATACTTTTGGGTTTTCAAAGCTCGTGCTTTGAATATTGAGCAAGATGTATGAGATGCTCTACTCGGAATGTGTTTTTAATTTTTTTGAGCTATAAGACGCATATTTGGTTGTTTGGGTTCCTAATTGGTTGTGTTGAGTTTGTGAAACATTAAAAATTTTCATTTTGAGTCATCCTTTTACAAAGTCAATTGCCTACCTGGCACTCCTTAAAGTCTCATTTGCAGGTTTTAAGTGAGGCTTGTCTTCAATCACCGCTCAGTAAATGTCTCTTTTTTGGTGGCTGCACTAAGGAGTGTCGAAATTGACTTTGTCCTAGTTGTTTGACTAGAATTTCATTTAGTTTTGAATTCTTGTGATTGTTGATTGGATAAGTTGGAGGATTAGTTTCTTAAGTTCCATGGTAATCAAACCGAGGATCCCCAAAGATTTTTAGAAAAAAATGAGCTATGTTTTTTTATCCAATGAGTGACAAACCCTAAGGATAAACTCCAAATATTTAGGTATCAATTGCAAGGAGAAGCACAAAATTGGTTGGTTGACTTTGAGAGAAGCCTAAAATTGAAAAGACCTACACAAAAAATGGATTATGAAACCATTAGAATTGTTTTTTTATCTAGATTTAAAAAAAGAGAAAATCAAAGTGAGATTTGGGCAAAAATAGAAACTTGTGTGCAAAAAGAGGATCAATGTGTTGAGGACTTTACTAGGGAATTAGAAAGTTTGTGGAATTGTATTTTGTAAAAGGGTTAAAATCAAAAGATTGGAAAGTGAAAGTAGAGGTTAAAAACCCTATAACTTTTGAGGAGGTAGTGAAGATAGCTAAATATCCAGAGAGGAAGACCAAAAGAAAAAAAGAATTAGGATTAAACTTTGGGTTTGAAGAACCATGCGAGAGATTGAGTTCAATGCAAGTTGAGAGAAAAGCCTTGAAGGAGAAGATAGTTAGTTATGCCTATCCTAAGAGAGGTATACTATATTCTCTTTTTAGGAGAGATGAGTTGACTTGTGGGAAATAAATTGAAGCCTGTGAGGAGAAAATCCCAAGGGTGGTTGAGGAGAAAAATACTTGTTTGATTGAATATAATTGGATTGAAGAATCTAGGTGTGTGAGCTTGTATCCATTGAGTAGCACAGATAAGTCAAGTCGAGTGAATAGTGACTTATCTAGTGAAGAGGAATCTACATACATTACTTTGGAGATTGAGGGCTATGAGGGTGAGTTTTCAATAAGATAGATATGAATTGAAGATGGAGTCAAGTCCTAGGGAAGATAGAGAGAGACTAGATTGTTTAAAGAGCCAAGATATTTCATGTTCTTTGGGGGAGGATGAGAGTTGAGAAAGTTTTGATATTTATAATGAGGAAAGGAGAGATGATAGTTCTAATAGTCTTGTGAATGTTGAAGAGAGCAGTGGAAACTTAGAGAGTGAGCTTATTAGTCTTGATAGTAGTGAGGGTTTAGATGGATCTTATTGTTTGATAGATGAAGAGAAAATTGAGGATGATTTTTTGAGTTTGTTAGAAGATCATGAGGGGGAGGGCTTAGAAATTGAAAGATGTAAAGATGAAGTTGCGGATTCGAATTTTTTGCCGAAAGAAATTTATGTGGTTGAGTATGTGTAATGAAAGAGACCTAACTATCCTAACTAAGGGGAAGGAGAGAGAGAAGGACTGCAAAAGAAGAGGGAGAGGAGAGAGAAAGGCAAGAAGAGAGAGAAAGAGGGAGAAAGGAAGAAGAAGAAGAGGAAGAAGAAGAAGAAGCCATGGAAGCTTGAGAAGGTGAAAAGAGAGTTTCTTAATAATTTCTATGATGCCTCAAAATACCCTCTTACACCTTATATACCGTCAGTGTGACTGGTATGTTCCATGCCATGTTCCTGTGATCCCCATTCATTACAAACCATCCCATCTCATAAAGTTTTTGTCCTCAAAAACAAGGGATGTAGTCATGGACTGTAAGGGTGTGTTGTAGGAAATCAGCCATAACTTTGTGTGAGAAACTCCGAATGGGACAATTGAGGTGTCGTTACGGAGCCCATGAGATGTACTTTCAGCTCATGTGGGTGCGGCGGGGCTGCAATCAGGTCAAGAACAAAAATGATACAAAATAGAGGGCTGTCTAGGAATTACTAGTGTGCTGTCCCATATGGTATGGCTAGAGAAAAACAGTCATAACTTCCATTAGGGAACTCCGATCGGGGCAAGTAAGGTGTTGGCACGGATCCCTCGAGGTGTACTTTCAGCCCATGTATGGAGTATGGGGCTGGAAATGGACCAGGACCAAAACTGGTACAAAGCAGGTGGCTATCTAGATGCAGACTGCAACCCAAAACAGGTGTCATGGTTAAGTTCCAGCCAATACGGCTTTTTCATGAGGTGTGGAAATTCATCCAAAATAGATGATGGGCACCAAGAGGCTTCCTTTATTGGTAGGCCTTGCCATTTGATCAGGTATTCATGTATGGAGTGGGTGCGGAGTTGCTTTTCATGTTGCCCAATGACCGCTTCAGGCATGTACTGGATAAGGCCCTCTTCATCTATGGGTGATAGCTCCTCTACATGATCTTTGGGAGTGCCAATGAAAGGTTTCAATTGGCTCACATGGAAGACATCATGGATCTTAGTAGTGGGAGGGAGTTGGAGATGGTAAGCCAAGTCCTCGACCTTCTTAATGATTTTGTAGGGCCCATAGTAACGGTGTGCAAACTTGTTGCAAGAACCATCCTTTAGTGTGGCATAACAGGACTTCGGGACCTTGAGGAGTACCAATTCACCCTCTTGAAAGTCAAGGGGTCTTCTTTTTGCATCAGCATGGAGCTTCATGTGCTCTTGAGCCCTTTTGAGGTTTACCTTGCATTGTTGAAGTAAAGCTTGCACGCGGTCCAACTCTTCTTTTCCAAGGGGGTTGTGCTTTTCATTGAAGATCACGGTAGGAAGGGGCACATGATAACCATACGATGCTTCGAAGGGAGAGACTCCAATGCTCAAATGAGTGGAGTTGTTGTAAGAACATTTGGCCAAGTGCAGCCATACGTCCCAAGAATTTTGCACATCATGACAAAAATGTCGCAAATAAGTTTCAAGCCACTTATTGACTCTCTCGGTCTACCCATCCATTTGGGTATGATAGGCTGTAGACGAAGCCAATTTGGTCCTCATGGAGCTGAAAATTGTCTGCCAAAACTAACTCATAAATTTGGTGTCTCGGTCATGTACTATGACGTGGGGTAAGCCATGCAACTTAAAAACATGCTCCATAAACTGAGTGGCAACTTGAGATGCTGTAAACTGGGATTTTGTAGGGATGAAATGGGCTGCTTTAGTGAGTCGGTCAACTACCACATATATGCTATCCCAACCCTTCTTGGTTGTAGGTAAACCAGTGATGAAATCCATGGTAATGTGGGTCCATTTTCCTTCGGGGATAGGTAAGGGCTGCAACAATCCACCCGGTTTAAGAGAGCTATCTTTATTTTGTTGACAAGGCACACATCTAGACACAAAGTCTTTAACATCCTGCCATAGGCCTTTCCAATGGAAGCTTTTTAAAACTCGTTCATATGTTTTGAAGACCCCTAAGTGGCCAGCAATCGGTGAAGAATGCATCTCTTCAAGGATCCTTTGGGTGAAAGGAGAGGCATGGGGAATCACAATACGGCCATGGATCCAAATGAGACCATTATGGAGCTGATATTGGGAATTTTCATCCATGACACCTTGCTATAATTTCTAGAAAAGAGGGCTGAATTCAACATCAAGCAAGTATGCCTCTTGGAGCTCTTCAATCCAATCATGGTGGAGTTCAGTAATGGATGAAACCTTGCATGCCCACATGCGAGAGAGTGCATCAGCCACTACATTGTCATTGCCACAGGTGTGGGTAATCTCAAAGTCGTAGTTTTGTAGGGTAGCCACCCATCTACGTTGCTTGGGAGTGAGGTTGGGCTGAGTCAAGAAGTATTTGAGTACATGATGGTCACTTTTCACCTTAAATCTGCTGCCATACAAGTAGTGATGCCACTTTTTGATAGCATGAATGACTGCCAACATCTCCTGATCATAGACATGCAACTCTCTCTCTTTATCATCCAATTTTTGGCTCTCAAATGCTATTACCCCATGTTCTTGCAGCAAGACTGCACCAATACCCTGTCCACTAGCATCACACTGGATGGTAAAATCCTTTGAAAAGTTGGGGCATACGAGGATGGGGGCTAAAGTAAGTAAGTCTTTCAGCTGAAAACTATGGTCAACCAATTCATCCCATAGGAAAGCCTCTTTTTTCAGCATGTCTATTAACGAGGTTGCAATTGTGGCATAGTGGCAAATAAATCTCCGATCAAAAGAGGAGAGGCTAAGAAAACCATGCAAGGAGGTAGTGGTAGTGGGGGTGGGCCACTCCGGACACATTGCACTTTCTTAGGATCAACTTGGATGCCTTTTTCACTAACAATGTGTCCCAAGTACTCAACCTCTGTTTGCATGAAGATACACTTGCTTTCTTTGGCAAATAGCCGGCGCTCTCTCAATACATCAAAAATTTGACTGACATGCTTCAGATGCTCATGCAGTGACTTGCTGTAAATGAGTATATCATCAAAGAATACCAACACAAACAAGAAAAGCCATGGCTGCAATATTTTGTTCATTAAGCTCTGAAATGTGGCAGGTGCATTAGTGAGCCCAAATGGCATGACAAGGAAATGGTACAAGCCATGGTCAGTCCAAAAGGCTGTTTTGACTTCATCACCCACCCTCATTCTGATTTGGTGGTAATCAGATCGCAAATCAATCTTGGTGAAGTAGCGTGCTCCCTTGAGTTCATCAAGCAAGTCATCAATTCGAGGGATGGGGTATCTATTTTTTATGGTGATCTTATTGAGATCACGGTAGTCAGTGCACAACCAGAAAGATCCGTCCTTTTTCTTAGCCAATAGAACCGAGGAGGCATAAGGGGAAGAGCTAGGCTCTATGAATCCCATCTTAGTGAGCTCCTTGACTTGCTTTGCTACTTCCTCTCTCTCACATTTAGAAAGTCAATATGGGGGTTTATTAATGGGCTTGACATGGGGCTCCAAGTCAATCGGGTGACCCATTGATCTCTGAGGGGGAAGGGTAGTGGGAGGCTGAAATAGGTCCTCATATTCAGCCAAAAGCGCTTTTAGTGTTGCATTTTGCTTCCCCAAGGTGTGTTGGACATCATTATCCTTATGCAAATGCAAGATGAAGATTTGGGAGCGTTTCTTGAATTCTTTTTTGAGTTGTCTTGCTGTTATAAGCTGAAAATTTGCAATTTCTTTGATTCCCTCCAAGTGTACAAGCTGCCCATGCATTAAAACTCCATATACAACTGAGAGAAGTCCATAGAGATTTTTCCCAACTGCTGAAGCCAATCACATCCCAAAACAACATCCACGGGGCCCATATCAAGGGTAATTAAGTCCACCTTTGTTGTGTAATTTTCAGCCAGCATAAGAGACACTTGTGTGCATACATGGGAGTTCACTTCCTCATTTCCATTGGCCACTTGAACCCAAAGAGGTTGTTGTAATTTAGTGGGAACACATGTCAAATAGCCAAGAGTTGATTTATTCACAAAACTGTGCATATGCTGCCACTATCTATGAGGATGTATACACTCTTGTCATCAATGTTACCATGCACTCGTAGGGTGTTCGAGCTCCTAGAGCTAGTCCATGCATCCATGGAGATCGAGCAAGCTGATATAGTGGTGAATGAGGGGTGCCAAGGGTCATTCCCAAGCATGTCATCAATGGGGCAGCCACCGGGGTCAAAAGGGAACCCGTCCGGTGAGTCATAAAACTTATCGGTATCAAGATCCTCCTCATATTCAGCATTTTCAGCAAGTGTCATCATTCGAGAGTTGTGATGCAAGTCCTCTTGTAACTTGTCACTATCTTCTAGCACATACATGCTATTAAACTTGATAATGGCGTTCTTAAAGGGGCATTTGGATGCATGATCAGTCGTGTACTTATCCCCATATTTAAAGCACAAGCCTTTGGCTTTTTTATCCTTGACAACTTCAAGAGGAATGAATGTTTGACCATTAGGACTGAAGCCATTCCTTGTCTTATTTTCAGCATACTTTGGGTCACTTTTGGAGGGTGGTGCTGTCCCAAAAACTGTCATATTTCCTTTCAGCATTAAAAGTGGGGTAAGTAGGGATTTTGGGACTGCCATTCCCTCCATTATTGCTGCGATAATTATTAGCATATGGGGGTTTCCTGATAGGGTATCTTTGATGTCCTGCAATGGGCTGCATGCCCTCATTGCGACGGTATTTCCAACCATAGCGTTCAGCCAATTCTATGGCTACAAACAGGGTGCCTGGCTTTTGAGCCATTACATTAGCTGAGAGATGTGCATCTAGCCCATAAATGTATTTATGCAATTTGGCCTCATCACTGACTGCCTCAACATACATGGATAGGTTCATAAATTTGTTGGTGTACTCCCTCACGGTGAGATTTCACTAATCAAACTGATACCATTGCCTAGCCAAGCGTTCTTTTTCCACCGGGGAGACAAAAACTTGGATCATATGCATCTTGAACTCTTCCCAATCACGAAACTACTGATTTTCTCTTTGAACGAATCTCCACCATGTGTGGGCAAAACCTTCTAAATGAAGGGAGGCAAAAATAATCTTTGCCTCATCGGTAGGGGGTAGATGAGAAAGTAGGCTTCCAATTTAGAGGTCCATTCCTCTAGTTTAGCTGGGGATGAGGATTGCCCATTGAATTTAGTAAACATAATCTTGTCACGCAGTTCGTTTGGGCCTTGTTGCCCATGAATGCCATGTGCTACATGATGCCCATACATACCTTGCTGTCCAATCCCTGGCTGTCCAAAATTTCCATGGGGGCCATGCTGCCCTTGCATTACATGAGGACCAAATTGCCCATTAGAACCTTGATGTCCAAAATGTCCATGCTGCCCATTACCATATGCATGCTGCCCATTGCCATATGCATGCTTCCCATTGCCATGTGCATGCTGCCCATGCACTCCGTGCATTCCATGATGCCCAAGATTTGCATTGGAGCCATTCCCTTGAGTGTGCAAGTAGCTTCCGTTACAGGGGAGTTGGGGTGCCAAGGATGGGCTTGAAGGATTCGTAATGGGGGAGGGAAGGAGGGGCTCATCATGTCAAGTGGAGGGCTCACCCGTCTCATAAGTGCTATGGGGGATGCCATGGGTACCACCGAGACCTTGTGGGCTACGCCCGGTGTCCAAGGGGGGAGGGCGGTTAGCCTCACGGGGAGGGACATACTCCTTGGGTCGATCCGAGGGGGGGCAATGGTGGGGATGAGGGCACCCATGTGCTCTATGAGTAATTCCATCTTGGCCATCATCTCGGAATGACGGTGATCTTGGCAAATTTTTATCTCCCTGTGGCGTTGCTCCATCTCTCGGTGTCGTTCAGCATGATGGGTCTCATGTTGGCATAAGGTTTGGTTGAGCAGAGATAAGCGGTCTATCTCGGGGGCACCCTCTTCAAACATGTCTTCAAAATCCTCCTGGTCTGAGCTAGGATCGTACATTGAGGCACGGGAGTCCCTTATTTCACGCTGAAATTCCTCATGGGCCTTTGCTTTACCCTTGTGGCCTGCCATCCCAAGTGCAGTCCACCAAACCCCTTGTTACAAAAATGACGATATCTTGAGCTAGGAAGCTCCGATCGCCAAAATTTTTGATTCAAATGAAAGCCCTCAATCCCCTCTACGAGGCTATATAAAAAGATCTCTGACAGTAAATTATCAGGGCTTTTTTGTAATCACTTTTTGTGGGCTAACTGTGTAGGAGTACTGCCTGTCCCACAGTAGCTCTGGGCACAAAATTGAGTGTATCTTCCAAACCGTAGGGCAGAATGGGGAGATTTTTAGTTCAAATCAAAGGGGAGGATGCCCTCTTCAAATTAAGCTATAGAGCCCGCTCTCAATCTCACAAGAAGGATTTTTTGTAATCAACTTTTACGGGCTGACTGTGTAGGACTACTACCTGTCCCATAGTACCTCTGAGCACAAAATTGAGTGTATCTCCCAAACCGTAAGGCAGAATGGGGAGTTTTTTAGTTCGGATCGAAGGGGAAGATGCCTGTTCAAATCAAGCTATAGAGCCCGCACTCAATCACACAAAAAAGCTTTGCTGTAATCAACTTTTGCGGGCTGACTGTGTAGGACTGACTGTCTACAATACCCTGCAAACATTCCCTCAAGGAGCATACCTTATCCCCATGGTGAGGATCTTATCCCAGACATCCAAGGCCTCAACGGTGGCTCTCAATGCCACATAAAGCCATACATCATTTGCATCCATAGTTCATTGCTGAGATCATTTCCATAACCGCATACCCTGCCCTTCTTGATTGCATCCACCATACATTACCAAGTGGTTCATGACATTACCAATGCATGTAGGGGCTTGTAGACTCAAATGATTAGGGTTCAGAATATTCCATAAAATGTACCTACACCTACAATAATTCTTTGGGCTCCAGATCACCGAGAGGTGGGCAAAGTTCCCCCCAGGCTGGGTTGTGCACTCCTTCAGGGTCTTTGATGGCAAGGGGGTCACCCCTCTTTTGTCTTACCACCTCACCTGGCATCAGGCTTTTCCTCACCCATAATAAACATGGCAAACATTTATTAATTAAACACCCAGCATGAGATGCATTTCAAGAATCAAAATTTTGGGCTTTTCATGAAGTGTATGGAATTGTAATGGGGAATAGGGATAGAGAGCTTACCGGCAATGACTCACTACCTACTCACCCTTACACAATGGATTTTTTATCAATTCTTGGCTCAGCCAATTCACAAGAAGCCAAACAGGTTATGGGTAAGCAAAAATATAATCTCAATGAAGCTTTAGCATGAGTAAAATCCATTCCAGTGCCATAAGATCAAAGGGAAATGACTGGGATTAATATTCAGCATGCATTCAATGTCTGGGACTCCTATTATCTACTTGGACTCATACATTCTCTCACACAAGTAGATAGGATTCAACAAGAGGCTTAAACGGAGAGAATGAGAGCCAAGAATCGGTTACCTTGAGTCTTTTGGAGAAGAAGGTAGCCACTAATGCCACTTCAGTCCTTCATGAGAGCTCCAATTTGATCCCGCATGCTCCATAGCTCCAAAATGGTTGTGCTCCATCAAGAAAGGGTGAAGTCAGCTCGGGGAAGGATGGCTCAGGACCTTCCCATGAAGAGCTCTTGCTAAAATTGAAGCTCTACTCCCATAGCCATGGCTGCCCACAAGTCCATGTCTTCAAATGTTGCTTCTAATCTTCTTCCCGTGCTTCTTGATGGCTGAAATCTTGAGCTAGGCTTGAAGAGGGACTCCCATGGATCAAGAAAATACCAAAATCTTCAAGATTTTTGAGCTTGATGCCAAGGTTCCATGGCTACCATGGACTGCACCAGATCAAGGTTTCTTGAAGTGGAAAGGGAGTCCAAGAGCTGAGGAGGAAGCCTTCAATGCTGCCCAAGAGGCTTGCCAAGAGCCAGAAGTGAGATCAGGGAGGAGAGGAGGGTTGGGGGGGCTGTCCAGCAGGCTAGGAAGCAACCTGTTTTTTGTGCCGCAAATTTTGGGGCTGCTCCTGCAGGCTCCAGACAGGGTAGACCAAGCTTTATGCTACTTTAGATGTTGCTCCAGCTGAAGGGAAAGCATTGGGACCAGCCATTCTTGCTAAGGAAGAGGGGGAAGCAAGATTCCTAAGGTTCTTGGGCTGGAGGTTCCATGGCAGCTTGGAGGAAGGAGGAGAGACAAGGTCTTCTTGAAAAGTAACTGAGTTTTTGGCCTTCTCTAACTGTGCTACCCTCCTTTTTTCCCAAAACCCTAAAAAAAACTTGCATGAAAATTAGTGACAACCTGTCAAATTTGTCTACCCGCCTCCAGATGTGTCGATGGTTCTTGGGAAAGCTCCAAGAAAGGCTGCCATAGTCTTCAAGAGGGCTGACAGCCTGCCTGAGTACTCTTGTGTACCTATGAAAGAGATGTAACTGGAGTTTTCTAACTGTGGGAAACTGTGAGAGCCCTAAATCTATGGGAAAAGAGAAGGATCAAGGACAAAGCTCTGATACCACTTGTAATGAAAGAGACCTAGCTGTCCTAACTAAGGGGAAGGAGAGAGAGAGAGAGAGAAGGACTACAGAAGAAGAGGGAGAGGAGAGAGAAAGGCAAGAAGAAGAGAGAGAAAGAGGGAGAAAGGAAGAAGAAGAGGAAGAAGAAGAAGAAGCCATGGAAGCTTGAGAAGGTGAAAAGAGAGTTTCTTGATAATTTCTGTGATACCTCAAAATACCCTCTTACACCTTATATACTGTCAGTGTGACTGGTATGTTCCCATGCCATGTTTCTGTGATCCCCATTCATTAAAGTATGGTAGTGAGTTTATGGGTGTAGGACTTGATCAAGACAGTTTTGAGGTTATGGATTCTAACTCTAGTTGTGATGGTGTGGTCATTATTGTTGACTCTAGTGAGTCTTGTGAGTTGGTTGATGATGGTTTGAGTAGCCCTTGAGAGGCTTCTGTTTGTGAAGTTGTTGATGTTGTCTTGAGTAGACCTAACCTCATGCTTCTTGATAGTTGTGTGGCTTCTTGTATCGTTGATTTAAGCGACAATGAAAAAGAGAAAACTCATCTAATAGTCTTTCAATTTCTTTAAGTTCTCCTGGAGTTTTTGATAATGGTTATGAAGATTTTGATTGGGGTTTTGAGGATCTTGAGAGTGACATTGATGAGAATGTGAGAGGAATTTCAAGGAAGGCTTTGAAAAGAATTGAAATTTTGAGGGAGGAAAGGTTTAAAAATAGGGAAAAGGAGTTGGACGGTGATTGTGAGGTGGTAATTGAGGATTTTGGAGTTAAGTAGTATTTAGTTGAGGATCATGACTCAAAGGCGTTGCATTGTGAAGATATTATTTGTGATGTTGTAGACATGGAAGTTTCTTTAGTTTCTTATGAATTTCCTCATGAGGTTATTTGTAAGGATACTATGGAAGGTGTTTATCACTCTTTGTGTGTGAAAGAATCAATTGAGTCATGTATTATTGATGATGAGTTAAGAGGTGTGGTTGGATGTCTTGGAATGTTCCCATGTGTTGGTGTTGTGAGTCCAAAGATGATTCTATTTGATGTTGTGTCTGATTTGGATATTGAGGTGGGAGATCCGTGCATAGTATCTTTTGGATAAGTTGTTCATGGAGAAGTTTTTTATGATTGCATAGATAAGCCTATGGATGAGTTAGAGTTGAGTAATTAAAAAATGATCAAAACTTTGTTTAGAAACTCTGGAAGTAATATGTTTTCTCCTAGGGAGGATGGGTGGGATTTGAAGAATTTGGACGATGATGTGTTTTCTTTGATGGTGAGGATTGTCTTGAAGCTTTTAGATCAAAAAACTTTGGTGGTTTTGATGAGAATTTCACGGATGAGTTTTGTTTACTGCAGATGAGTTATTTGAGAGAAATGTGCCATTGATTTTCTTGAATTTTGAGTTTGTAGAGAAGCTTGTGGATAGATCATTGGACTCAATTTTTTATTGGCTCATCAATATTGCATCCTCTTATGAAAACAACTACTACGCTAAATGCTTGCAGACTAGGGGGAGAGCTAAATATGTCAAGCATTTTTGCAAAAAATGAAAACCCCTAGAAAAAATATAGATAGGTTGATTTTTTGTTAACTTAGATGTTTGTGTGACTATTTGTTTTGTAGTTTCATAGCTAGATTTTTTGTGTTCGTCTCATTTACAAATTGTTTTTGTCAATTTTTTTGGATTTTTTGAGTTTGGAAACTTGATAGCCTTAGTCAAGATTGGACTTTTTTGGACAGGTTGGAGGTGCAATTTGTTAGAAGTTGTTGAATATCTTGGAACATGTATAATTTCTTACCTAAACTCTTGCAAATCGTAAGGAATTTAGGTTCACAAGCACTTCACATTGCACTTGTCAATACACTACACTAGGGAGTCATCTCCTAATCCTATTAATTACTTCCATGCCAAGGGTTGGATTCATGCATGTTTTGCACGATCGTTGAGCACTAGCTCACCATGATGCCCATTGAAGCTATATGCAATAAGTCTTAGATGCACATGCACTTGACAGAGCACCTTCATTGTGTATGCACTATTTTTGCATGCACGAGAGTTGGAATTTTCATCACCAAACTAGGAATTTTTGGTTGAGTGGGAAAGGTGGTTGGTGAGTTTCAGGGTCGTGAAGGATGCCTCCAATTGTGAGATGGGTTGTTTTCTTCGCTAACATAATGAGGACCATATTTTTCTTGAGTGACTATGAGACTCTGGGTGGATGGAGCAAACTATAACATTTCCAAAGTGTTGAGAGGTGAGGTTAAGGATCATAATTAAATCAGGGAATTTTATTTTTTTTTGCATGATGCACGGGCACATGTAGATAGGCTCCATTCTTTTTGTGTGGAGCATTGCTTGTTTGATTGTATCACATGGATCCAAATTTGCATCTCTTCTCAAATCATGTATGATTGAGCACGAAGTATATTTCCGAAGCATATGTCTACTAGGTCACATTGCATGAACCAAAAGTAGGAAGTGATGACAATGCAAGGGTAGCCAAATCTCAAAACTAGAGCAATTGTCCAAGAAGCAAAAAGAGAAAGAGAGCATTGTGGAGATCCAGCTGAATTAGCAATTTTTAATGTAGTCAATCAGCTAGGTGTGGAAAAAAATTTGCAAATCATTAAGATTGTGCTCACATCCTTGCGACAACCTATGGGTTATCCACTATGATTTTTGGCAAATGAAGTCTTCTTAATGGTGGAGCAATGTCTATTGGACATCCTATTAATGCCACATGCTATATGATATCTCGCCTCTAAACACTTTGTCACACACCTTACCTTTGAAAGGTTGTGTATTGATGCCCTATCAAATAGCATTTCTCTTACTCTTCAAAGTCTTTTTTATAAACTCCAATAGAATGAACAAGTGCTTCCACAAAAGATTTGACCTATACAACATAATATCCAATATTTGAATAGGAATGCTAAGTGAAAAGCTTGAGGATAAAAGGAAAGGTACAGCTATCGAGGATACTATTTGGCCATCATATGAACTACATCAAATTCATCAAGTAGATTATAAATCCACTTGGAAAGAGTCGCTCTACGAACTGCAACTAGATGTTAAAGGATGCAAATATGGAGGTGAAATAATTAAAGGGTGATAATGAATATCACGCAGAGCTATATGAATTACTGAGGAAGCGGCTGGAGGCCTATGGAATTTGTTTGTTGGGGAGGAGCACAAGGGTGCCATTGCAGAGGCTCAAGGCATTAGGGCACTAGTGGATCTAATTTTTAAGTAATAGAGTGGTGGTGAAGGAATTTTGGAACGAGCGGCTAGGGCAATTGCCAATTTAGCCAGCAGGACAACAAATGTATCATGGAGGTAGCAATGGTTGGTGTGGGTGTTTCCTTTAATGGAGGGGCTAGGTTCGAGCTACAAGCTGTTTCTTCTTTGAAAAGAAAAAGTAATACACAAATTAAGATGGTAAAGAAGGAGACAAAGGGTGTAAATGACCAGCCTACTTGCTAAAACATGAGATTGAAGATAGAAGGATGGCATAATCAGAACGAAAAAGCTTTAAAAAATTTTATAATTAAGGCTATAAGGCTTTTTGAGTTTCTAATGATTAAAGGCTTTAATCTTTATTACAAGCATTAGACATTAAAAAGGCCTCTAAAGCTTTCCAAAAAACATACACAACGTATTGAGTAAAAATCTATATAAAGGGGTGTTGTGAAGGCTTAAGGCCTTGCCCTTCCTTTGCTATTCAAAATTGTTCTCTTGTGAGTGAAGAGAGAGAAGGGTCCCATACAAGTGTATGGTTATTCATGTGTGTTGATCGACATTGCAGGAATTGGGATGCTGAGAAGGCATAGTGTAACCAATGTCAAAAAGGTATGAGAACATTATACTTCTATGTTTTCAAAGTTCATGCTTTGAATATTGAGCAAGGTGTTTGAGATGCTCTACCTCGAATGTGTTTTTAATGTTTTTGAGCTACAAGTGGCATATTTGGTAATTTGGGTTCTTGAATTGGTTTTGTGAAACATTAAAATTTTTCATTTCAAGTCATCATTTGACAAAGTCAATTCCCTATTTGGCACTCCTTAATGTCTCATTTTTGGGTTGTGAGTGAGGCTTGTCTTCAATCACCCCTCGCTAAACAGCAACATGACAATGTGTTGGGAAGTGTTGGAGGGGAATATAAGAGATACTCATGTGGATATGAAGTAATGGGCTATTTATCAAACACTAGCAAATTTTCAATCCACATATTGGGGAGTGTTGGAGGGGAAAGCAAAGCGATATGGGGCCTTTATTCATGATGGCATACGTGGGAGGTTAAGAGTGTGCCTACACCATGTGTCAAGGGCCAAAGACATTCAATGATAAGAAGATTTGGAAAGTGATTTGGTATTGTCCCTCAAGTGTAGTTCACTCGTCGAGGATTGATAAGAAGATTTAGAGCTTCTATCTCGATCCTATGGACCAACATCGATTTCATAGAACATAATTGAGAGGACCTACACTATACTATTTTGTGTTTCATCTATACACTATTAGTTTCATCTATACAACTTGTGGTGAGTTTTTAAGAAGTGAATTTGTTAAGGAGGAAAATATATGTACATCTTGCCAAGAAAAACTAAAATTTCACACAAAATAAAGAATTTTTTGCATATCAAGGGAAGAATCAATATGCAAAGTTTATGAAAGCTTATCTAGATTTTATGCAAGTCCCTCCTCCTCTCAATGGAGTACAATACTTCTAGGATTGTGTAAGGGAGTCATGGGAAGGATTTGATTTTGAGGTGCTACCCCTCTAGCTTATATAAAAGGAGACCCTCACCTATATTTGCAACCACCAATTGTAGAAGTGCAAATTATATTCCATGGGGATATGATGGTCCTTATCCTATGGTTGAATGCCAATATGGGTAATATAGGTCAAAATATTAGTGATAAGGTCCCTTGAACCTATTCAACTGGCAATATGAAGCTATTTCTCACTAAGGGTGACTCAATCCATGTATGGATGCAACATCACATTTTCTTCTAATGGGCATTTACGAGTTAAAGCAAGTACTAGAAACGATTTGGTTGCAACATACGTAGGATTATAGTTTGATGTCTTAATGGCATGCCATTGCTTTGCATTGGTCATAATATGATATCCCACTCTTTCCCATTGTGCTCATAAAGTAAACCAATGCTACAAGAATGAGGATTCAATCTATGCAAGATGATCAAGGTCCGTAAGCTCATTAGGCATGGTCTCAGCATAGCTATGTTTCAAGGAGGTGATTAATCTTCCTTTAGGGCCTGCTCTCGTAAAATATGAGTTGCAAAAAGCTCCTTAGTGCTTGGGGTAGCCTCAATGAAGATGAATTCATATTCCAACCATGAGCATGATAGAGACCGCACATCATTTGTGATATTTTCATCAAGGAGTCCTAGGTCAAGTCGTTTGTGGCTGCGTGTGAATAAAGTGAAAGTGTTATCCAATCAATGAATACATGTGGCTATGTCATCATTAGTGTCTACAATAGCCATACTAGTGTATAGCCTAAAGAGAGACTGCCTCTCATAAGAAGGTCTAAGGTCGAGAGGGATATTTGGCTTTTGGTGGCTGATTTGATCAAGCGGTGTAAGTGCTTGAGGCGTCAAATTGATGGTGTTGGCAGATTTAGATGGGGATCTTATATCCACTAGTTGGTCTTGGGCTTAGGGATGAGAATGGGATTCAATTGTAGCGGTCCTTAGCATTTCCTCACAGTCATAATTAAGGATGCTAGTCTATGTGGCTTATTCAATATTGAGTTGTGATTCTTTATGGATAGTTTGATTGTGTTTAGAGCTTAGGTTTCTTGTAGGATTGACTTATGGTGCCTATTTTTCTTTCATTATGTAGGCTTGTTGAGGTACATCATTAGGTGTAGGTAGTTGTGGTACTTGTCTCCTTGGTTGTGGGAGTTTGGCATCCTAGGATTTTACCAGGATATTAGGGCAGCCTTGTCTCTAAGCTTTGGCAACTAGATGTGCTTGTTGCCAACATAGTAGCCTTATGCTCTGAGAAGAGCTTTAGAAACCTATCAAGTTGTATTTGGGATATAACTTTTACATCACCATTGTACTATTTAGTATGTGAGTGAGCTTTATGCTCTGAGTAGAGATCTAGGAACCTTTCAAGTTGGTGACAAGTGTGTGAGTAAGCATGTTTGCCTTTTCTATTTAGTGTTGGTGCCTACTCTTGATAGTTCGTACTAGATACATGCACATGATTGATTGGTTTCCTATGGTCTCCTTGAGCTTTGAGCAATTTGTTGACGAGAGCATCATTGCTCTTTTTAAGAGGTAAATTGGAATGTGTGGGGAGCATCGATGGTATTGCCTTTCTAATTGAGGTGCTAATATTCTTGCTAAAATTTTTGATGATCTTGACATTGTGTAACTCAAGATGAATATGTTGTAGTCTGAGGTTTACTATACACTTGGTGAGTCATTTAAATGGTCATCCCATAGTATCTCATTACCAACTCCTTCAATGTTAGGCAACATGTAGAAGATGGTGGGTAAATTTTTAGCCTCGATAGTCATTATGATTTTACATTTCCCTAATAATGCAAAAGGAGATCCTCCATATGGACTTACTTTTGTAGTTGTTAGTATGAGTGGAAATTCCCCAATTTCTATCTAGTGATTATATGTCAAGATGTTACAATTAGCACCTTCATTGATCAATTCAGTGATGCTGCTACGAGATTTCCTTGCAATTAGGGTGATAATCAAGAAAGCTATAGGTATGGGGCTTTCATCTTCACAGTCGAGCTCACTGATTCTAACTAGTGTATAGCAATAGGCAGTAGTGCCATTTGTTAAGAGGCAAAGACAGAGAGAAGGGTTGAAGCAACAAAAAGGAGCCATATACTCTCATCTCATTTTATTCATTATTTCATATCACATATGACAAAGGTTAATACAACACTCTAAGGTCTACAAACCATTCACACAAAGCCTAAATTCATCGACTTATTTTAATGTCCCACACTTGCTGATAAAGCTAGACATAGCTAAGATATTGTCGATCACACACAAGAGCTTGAAGTCTCAACACTCCCCCTCAAGCTCAAGATAAAACCTATACACCAAGTAGCTTTCAAAATCAACTGAACTTTTCTTTACACCCAAAGACTTGGTAAAGATATCTACAACCTGCTCATCAGTCTTCACATGCATAAGATCTACTTCCCCTGCAATAACCATCTCTCTGATAAAATGGTAGTGTACCTCAATGTGTTTAGTCCTAGCATGATATACTGGATTCATTGCCAAGAGTATACTACTAAGATTGTTGCATAACAAGGTCACTGGAGCATCCATCTATACGTCCAAATCAGCCATAAGCTTGAGCAACCATGAAATCTCACATGCTTCCAATGTAGCACACCTATACTCTGCCTCAATGCTAGACAATGCAACTGTAGGTTGCTTCTTGCTACTCCAACCGATCATCCCACTTTCAAATCCAAAATCATAACCACTTGTAGATCTACAATCATATGAGCATCCTGCCCAATCTGCATCTGTGTATCCAACTAGTGTCAAGGGCTTTCACATAAACCAACCCATAATCTATAGTGGACTTTTCATATCTCATAATCTGCCTAATAGCATCCAAGTGTGGCTTTCTAGGCTTTTGCATGAACTGACTTATGAGCCCAATAGCATAACTCAAGTCAAGCCTGGTGATGGTTAAGTAGATCAAGCTTCCAACCATCTGCATGTACATAGTCACATCATCAATTTTAGCTCCAGTGCTAATGTCCAACTTAACATTCTGATCAAAAGATGTATCCAATGGTTTACATTCAGCCATGCCATATTTCTTCAGCATTTCCATGGCATAGTGTTTTTGCATCAGCCATAAACCATTTTCAGCCTTGATCACCTCAATACCCAAGAAGTACTTCAGTTCACCTGAGTCTGTCATATCAAATTCAAATTTCAGCATCCGCATAACATGCTATATCCCTAGGTCATCATCACCTATGATAATCAAATCATCAACATAGATAACCAATACTACCAAACCTTTGTCAGTGTCTTTATCATAAACAGACTATGATCAGCCCTACCAACAGTGAATCCCAACCTTTGCAAGTAACTACTAATTCCTGCATGCTAGGCTCTTGGAGCATGCTTCAGCCCATACAATGCCTTTTTCAGTTTGCATACATAATGCTAGAAATCAGGGTGTACATACCCTTCAAACTTATCCATATAAACATCCTCTGCTAAATCACCATTAAGAAATGCAATCATTGTTCGTATGGTTTCCATCTTGGTAATAGGGTTGAATGTTTCCTCATAGTCTAATCCATATTGTTGAGCATATCCTTTAGCAACCAGCATGGCTTTGTACCTCTCTACACTTCCATCTGACTTGCATTTAATCTTGTAGACCAATTTCCAGTCAATGGTCTTCTTCCCATCTGGTAGTGGTACAAGATCCCATGTTCTATTTTCTGCCAAGGCAGATATTTCCTCATCCATAGCTATGCACCAATTTTTATCCATCACTACTTCAGCATATGTAGCAGGTTCTTTGACCTCCGTCGCTTTTGTCATGTAAGCATAATGCTTTGCAAAGCAACCACTGAAAGTTAGCCTACCCATAGAGTA